>NC_049206.1:58237612-58355112 GCF_013347855.1 Anguilla anguilla | reverse complement strand
GGGAGGGAGGGAGGGAGAGGGAGAGGGAGGGGGGCAGGGAGGGAGGGAGGGGGGAGAGAGGGAAGGAGAGAGGGAGAGTGCAAGGGAGAGAGGGAGGGAGGGAGGGAGAGGGAGAGAGAGGGGGAAGGAGGGAGAGAAGGAGAGAGAGAGGAATGGAAGGAGGGAGAGATGGTTAGAATGAGAGAGAGGGAAGGAGGGAGAGATACACAGAGAGTAGGAAAGAGAGAGAGAGAGAGAGGTTGATTCTGCATGTCTCTAGGAGACTAACTCAATGACAGAAATACTCAGAGAGAGGGGCTCTGAGGAACAGGCTGTGCAAATACGATTAATGTGTCAGAAGAAACCCACGGGCCGCTCGCGGGAGGGGTGTACTCACCGCACTGCTTTAGACAACAGGTCTTCCCATCGTCAGACTTCCTGTCCATTTATTTCTGCGTCTCTTCCCTTTGGCTTGCATGCAATTTTATGTGCAATCCCACCCTCCCCCCGGCAAGACTTTATTCTGTTACATTTTCTCAAATAATTTGTGAACCTCTTTCCTTTTTTGTTCAGGTAATATAATTTTTATTTTTACAACGCACTTGGTCTCATTTTTAGGAGCCAAAAGGGGAACAGAACTTCTCTCTCCCAGGGGAAAGTAGTCCATTGTTTTTTTTTATTTTTTACTTCCTGTTCAGCGCGTACGTGGACATCGAGTTCTCTGGGTATCTGGGTATAGCTTCCTAACTGCTTGCTATATATCAGGTTTTTTATTATCAGCCTTCCTCTAGCCTGTACAACTTTGACAATAGTTCAAAAAGGGCAATCAAGCATTATTAAGCAACCATTACAAGGGAAAAAGTTCCCCCTAGATAAAACTGATAGAATTTACAGTGGACGCATTAAAAATGTATAAGATTATGTATAAGGTTAAAATCCAAAGTTTCTTTTTTTGTGTGTGTGCACCAGCATAAGCAAATGTGTGTGTGTGTGTGTGTGTGTGTGTGTGCGTGTGCATGTGTAGGTGTGTGTGTGTGTGTGTGTGCGTGTGCATGTGTAGGTGTGTGTGTGTGTGTGTGTGTGTGTGCGTGTGCATGTGTAGGTGTGTGTGTGTGTGTGTGTGTGCATGTGTAGGTGTGTGTGTGTGTGCGTGTGTGTGTGTGTGTGTGTGTGTGTGTGCCTGCATGCCTGCTTTGTGAACATACAGTTCTAAATTTCCCCAGTCCATTTTTAATTGCATTTTGCACATCCTGGACCAGTTCAAAGTCAAATCTGAAACACGGCCCTAAATGATCACGTTTTTGACGACGCTACAGGAAACTCGCTCACTCGTTACTCTCCGTGGTCAATTTCCTGGCGCTGTGTCATCAGGTGGTAATGCGGGACGTCGCGTCGCACATGAATTCGTAATGCACGCCACTATATTATCTGAACGTGGCCCAGAAACCGAGGCCGTGAGCTGAATTCAGCCGCCTGATCTGTCTCAGACCGTTAAACACAGGCTAGCTGTTAGCACACAGGTTCCTCATCTCTCTGGCTGTAAATCTCCAAAGAGAGAGAGAGGATGGAGAGAGAGAGAGAGACGGGGGATAACTGTATGCCTGAACAAGCAGAATATTTATGGCCCTTTATTGCCGCGAAGCCGATTCTGAACGACTGAGAACTTTATCGACAAGCTTAGTTGTCTTTCCACAGGCGTGAGTTAGGCCTCCAGTACATGGCTTCTTTACTCAGGAGAACCAACCCCATACGTATCAAAACTACGTTTCGATGGCAGGCGTCTGGAATCTTATTCCCACCGTCGTCCGGCTGTGGGGGTCGCGTCAAGGTCAGCGGCAGACCATAGAGCCCATCCATGCACTAGAACAGTCCACAAAAACAGGTAACATAGCCCTGGCTTTGAGCTTTGGTTTGACATGACACTGGTCTGAAGACCAGCTAATGGCCCCTGTGAAGCTGATTTGTAAATTATTTGCGACATCCGTCCAGTCGCTTTCACACGGTTTATCTAAAATCTGCACTCGGGGCCCTAACCGCAGCGCTGAGATAAATTTTAAAAATTCAGGAGCTGTCTGCCCAATATTCAGCCGAGGATCTGACAAAACCGGTGGAAGAGCACATAAAATGGAATTTAATACAGTATCGGCCTAACAGCGGTCTCTACTCTCAAGCCACGGGCTTCAAAGTCAAACAGCGCTGTTCTTAAAAGAGACCGATAAACTCCCCACCCCCCACCCCCCGCCCCCTCCCAATTTGGCAGTTGCGTAAGCGCCGTGTTGTCAGAGTGTGTTCTCTCAGACGCGTGCGCTGCGTGTGTTGTGACAGTGGAGCCGGAGGACTCCAGACACGCCAAGAAAACACATCACAATATTTATTCTCGCATTTATTATTCTATTATTATTTTTCATGTTATTTATGCTTATTTATTTATGGTTCTTAATGTCAGCCACAGTCACATTACTTAGCAGAGCCTTCTGGATCCTTCATGATGCGCATTCGTTCTATTTTTTATTTTTATTTTTTTCTCTCGCCCAAAAAAATGAAACTTGCTTGGCAGTAATCAAAAACCATGATCTGTTTATCCGTCGGGTGCATGTACAGAGCGTGCAGCTAAATGTTTTTGGGAACTGCTTGAACCCCAAGGCTAAAGAAAGCTCACACAACTGCATTAACCAGTGCTGCAGAATGCTCTAGAAAGAAGCAAAGGTGTCTGTTTGTGTGTATGTCTGCTTCAGAGACAGAGGTGAGGTTGGGGGGGGGGGGGGGTGGTGACTGTTGTTCAACTTTCTGGGGTGGGTCACATGAATAAAACATAGAATGCCTCCAAAAACCTTTCCCTGCAGTCGTGCTCGGTGAGGACAAGTGCACACAAAAATACACCAAGAAGGTACCAAATTTAACCCTTTGAAGAATCTTTTTCTCTCTCCCACAAACTCCAGAACTCCACTGCTTTCAGTCACCAGCATCGACTGTTACATCAGCATTAGAATGTTCAGTTAAGAACGATCTAATTGTATATTTGTGATCTTACCCCGTTAAAGGGTTAAATTTCCACCCAGCTGTTTTGCCGCCTCTCAGGGACACGAGCTGACGAATGGCCATGTTGCTGATTAAGGACCGGATTTAATCAACATTTGTTGTTAATTTTAACACAATCACTGGCATGAGAAAAAAGCTGGCACTTGCTGAACTCGCCATATGGTGTTTGGTGAAGGAGCAATGTGGAATTATGGAAACTTTTGAATGAATCCAGACCGAAATCCAGATGATTTCATACCTTTGTGGTGACTGACAACATGGCCAGGTGTACACAGACTATAAAATTAAAGGGCATGGGTAAATTAATTTACTGACTGCAATAATGTTATGGCATGTAGTGGGGTTAAAAAAAATACTCTCATCTACATACTTTCCACAAAAATTAAATAAATATGCACATTTAGGGGTTATTTAAAATTGGTTCTACTGAAAAGAACTTCCGTGTTAAAGCTAGGATTTTCTCCCTCTCTTTATGAGAAACAAATTCAATAGATAAATCAAATCCTTTCATAACACATCTGACAGGTGAAATCTGCAAGTGAATGTAGTCGTTATTTTGTCAAAGGGATAGACAGGAAATTGTCACAGGTTTGAATGCAGTTACACAACCTCTTTCACTGCACCAGGGCTGGACTATACACACCGCACTCTCTTCAGACCTTCAGATCACGACCTTTGACCTTGGACCTTTGAAAATGTGTTTTCTCATTAAATTTGTTCCCCCTGGTTAAATTTGCTCTGGGATTTTCTTCACACTTCATTCTGTTGAACTTAATACATTCATTCATTTTCAGCCAAGGCTGATCTGATGTGTGTGTGTGCGTGAATGTGTGTGAATGTATGTGAGCGGTGTGTGTGTGTCTGTGTGAGCGTGTGTGTGTGTGTGTGTGTTTGTGAGTGTGTGAATGTGAGCGTGTGTGTGCGTGTGTGCGAGTGTGTACGTGTGTGTGTGTGTGTGTGTGTGTGTGAGTGTGTGTGTCTGAGTGAGGGTTTGTGAGCAGTGTGTGTGTGTCTATGTGTGAGTGGATGGGTGTGCGTGTGTGCGTATGTGTGTGCATGTGAGTGCGTGCGTGTGTATGCGTGTGTGTGTCGGCGTGTGTGTGTGTGGAGAGAGAGGCGGGGGGTGTACTGGGGGAGGATGAAAACTCAAACACATGCGGCTGCACCCCTTACAGAGCGCTGCTGGAAACAGGCGGGTGGTGACCTACTTTTCTCCGCTGCAGAATCTGTGGTTGTGAAGCGCAGCTCAGATCCAGGCTTGTGTCTGTGTGTGAGCGTTAAACAACACAAAGGGCCCCACCAGCGCTGCCTTACGTAACTGGAACAATCCTTTCTCTTCACTTCCTGTTTCCCTTTCAACCCCCCCTCGCATCACCCCACCCCCCCCCCCTCCCCCCACAAAGAATTGAGGCCCCATGCCTCAGTGCAACCCCTCCTGCACCCCTTTGTGAATCCTCTGGGGTCCAAAAATATTCCAAGAATGCCATACCATCTCCACCATAATTACTGCACCGTTCCCCAAAAAAATTCAACCAAAAAAAAAGTTTTTTCTTGGCATTGCCGTCGCTATTGTTGATGTTTTTTTTGGCCTCTGCTCTGCTAGGGGTGCGTGCCTTTAACGTTGGAATTCACCAACGTTCACTTCTGCCGGCATCAGTTAGGGTGGCGCAAAAACACCAGGCTGCGCGGACCGCGTCAGCCCATTATGTAAACTGGGATTATAAATAGAGTCCCAGTACTTTTCCCTCCGTGCCGTGCCGGGCCCGGGCTTCACTGGGGCGGGAGAACGACTCCCTGTCTGCCCCTCCCATCCGGCACGGAGCTGAAAACCAGGAATGCTGAAGTGAGGATGCTGGGATGGACAATCCCCTTGCTGGAGGACCGGTGTGTATGTAGGGCCGTATCTGAATCAGCCTCCTATAACTACCGTGTCCTCAAAATAGGTGCTGTCTACTAAACACACTGCCTACTGTTTAGTGCATATTTTTTTGTACACGATGGGCAGTATGCGAACAATATCCTCCATACTATTTTCCTACGGCACTGCGGAAGTGTCACCCTTGTAGTTAAAGGCCCCAGCTCTTCCCCTCTGATTTATGGAACTTCCTCCCAAAATGTATGGTCAGCTTCCTGAGAAATGTGCTCCCAAATCCCCCACCTCCGCTTTAGGTGCATCTATACATTTTTTTAAACCACTTATTCCTGGTCAGGGTCACGGGGGGGAGCCTATCCCAGCATGCCTTGGGTAAAAGGCAGGAAGACACACTCGACAGGTCACCAATCCATCGCAGGGCCCACACACCATTATATCACACATTCATACCCCCAAGCGCAATTTTGACTCTCCAATTAACCTAACCTGTATGTCTTTGGACTGTTGGAGGTAACCAGAGTACCTGGAGGAAGCCCACATGGACACGAGGAGAACATGCAAACTCCACACAGAAAAGCCCTCAGCTGGGATTTGAACAAGGTGCTGTGAAGCAACAGCTTGAGTAACCACAGCTACAGTTTAGTGCAAAGGTCTCTCAGCATGTTTTAAAACCCTTTGAAGAGAAGGTTTTTTTTTTTTTTTTTTCGGAATGTTATTTCAAAATTCTAAGTCAGTGTTCTGGAACTCAATCGCTTTCAGTCACCAGCAGCGATTGTTACATCAGCACTGGAGTGTTCGCTTAAGAACATTCTAATGTATATTTATGATCTCACACCTTTAAAGAATTAAGGGGTTGAACTGAGGCCAGAGAACTGAATGCGTTTCATCAGTACTCTGCTCGCACACTGCCCTTTCCCTCACCTTATATTTTATTAATGGATAATAATCTAGCGGCTCGTATGAATTTTACTGAAAGGACATGAAAATGAAACTTGTTCTAGACACTGGCGAGCGCCTCAGCAGAATCCTGATTCGGGAATCTTGCTTATCTCAGAGACGTACATATTATCTGGCCCTGAAATGTGTAACATTCAATCATCAGTAGATTATGAAATATCAACGCTGTGCTTGGAGCCTTCCATTTTGTGGCAAAGTTCTTTTTTTTTAAATGGGAGGTCACAGAGAAAAGTAAATCTGGATTACTTCCCCCTTCATGCACACACACACACACATGCACGCACACAACTCCTAAAAAATTTCAGAAAGCTCCATAGTGTACAAATAAAATGATTTAATAAGCCACTGTATTTGTTGACGAATAGCTAAAACATAAATGGAATAACAATGTGATACTGCAAACAAAAAAAATTATTTAAAAAGATATGCGCAGGGAACATTTCCATCGGGGAAAATAATTCTGCCTCATGCTCCTGCTCTCCATGGTTGATTAAAATGCCTGGCTCCTTAGGCATGCTGCCCTATCCCCCCCCCACCTCCAGCGGAATGCGTTAAAAGGTCCAGAGGTTCCAGGTCTCAAGGCACCCATTCCACCCGGTCTCTTCGGTCGGGAGCCAGTGAGGGCCGTGCATCCATCCGCAGCCCCCGAGGACCGGCCAATGGCTACCGGGCGTCTCCAGGGGTGGGAGGGGCCGACCGCCCGACAGCACTTGATTAAAAAAGCAGTGGGGAATGAGTTGTGTGCCCGCGGCCTCCCAGTGGAAAATTCCAGCCATTTTGTTTTTTACTTACTCGCTGCTTCCAGCGCAGCTCCTGGGACGAGACGTAGGCACGATTGTTTTATTTTTTTTGGGGGGGGGGGGGGGGGGGGGGGGCAGGGAGCGGGGAGGATAGTCCCTGTCTGTTCTTTTTAATCTAGCGATGTAAACCCTTAGATAGAGTATTATGATGATGATGGTGATGATGATGATCAATATGATGATGATGATGATGATGATGATAATAAATGTGATGATGATGATGATGATAATGGACTGATGCAGTGATGAATATGATGATCAATATTATGACAATGATAATAAATGTGGTGATGATGTGGAATAAACGCAAAGAAATGTGTTTTAAGAAATTTGTGATGAAAAATGTTTTTCAGTGGATAAATAGGAAAATACATAAGACTATAGTCTTATGTTCAAAAAGAAAAAAAATATTTAAAAAAAATTAAATGTCTTTTTTTCCACACAGATAGAAAGGAAACCACATTTATGTAACAATCAAAGTGAAATAAATGCAAACACTTAAAAAAATTTGTGATTAAAAATGTTTTTCAGAGGAAAAATACATAAGACTATAGTCTTATGTCCAACAAGACCAAAAAAACTAAAAATATTTTAAATGCCAATGTTTCTTGGAGATGAATAGGAAATCATATTTATCCAACAATTACAGTGGAATAAATGCAAAGAAATGTGTTAGAAGAAATTTGTGATGAAAAATGTTTTTCAGTGGAAGATTAGCTAAATACAGACAATTTTATTTCACCGAACAAGTGCTGAGTCACATTAGGTGAAAGATTCTTCAGGATCTCTTGTAGTTCAACCGGACCAGGATCTTGATAGGTTGGCTTCAAGTCTCTTCAAGTAGGCAACTCTGCTCCATGGGTACCATGTACCAATTTCAGTAACTCCTAATCAAACAGGGTCAGTCTTACCTTTGTTGTGCACTATAACACCACCTGCTGGAAAGTCTGCTCCATATTTTAACTGAGTTCAATCATCCAAACAAACCTACCAAGTCCTGTAAGCCTAACAGTGCAACAGTTAAAAGTTACTAGAGGTCAAAGCCAAGAAAACAACAACCCTTACTAAACATTTAGGTTCAAGCACCTGGGGTACTTTAACCAACAAAATACCCACTGAATTACTAAAATGAATATTAGAAGTGTATCCAAAACAACTTACAGCAGACAATCACTTCATTATATCTTTAATAGGTTTTCACAACTGTTAAATGTAAGTAGCAACTCAACAGGAATTGGTTAAGTGCAGAAGATTGTTGTTGCTAGTGTTTAGGGGGTGGACTGAGGGACGTTTGGCTTTCGAACACAGCAGGAGTGGAGCCAAGGTGAAGCATGCCCGCTGAACTCACATAAACTCTCCCGAATGACCAGTGAATATTTTACTGCGTTGAAGTTGAAGGTTAGCGCAGACTATTAACCTAACCGGGGAGCAAATTGCCTCGCTGCATTGCCAGGGATGCCCGACACTCTAAAATGTCACTGGAGGTTAATGTACAAGAATAACAACATATGACACGGTATATCCTCCTTGCAAAAAAAACAAGAAAAGTTAGTATACTAAAGCCGTAAGAGAGTCAGTCATTAAAAATGACACGGTGGTGGCAGTGTAGTATTATTGGAAAGGAGCTGGCCTTGTAACCTAAAGGTTACAGGTCACAGGTTAGATTCCCAGTTTGGAAGCAAGGCTTGAGTATACATCCAGCTGTATAAACAGATGCAATGTAAATGCTGTGTAAAAAAGTAAAGTTGTATAAGTTGCTCTGAATAAGAGCGTCTGCTAAACGGCTGTAATGCAATGCCTGCTGGACACTGCCTGTTAACGGTGCAGAGCAGTCAGCAGTAATTCCGGGGCCGTTTCACCTAAAAAAAAAAAAAGGGGGCCCTCGCCCTTTTCGGGACGTGTCTAAAATAAGGCCGGCGCGGTAATCAGCAGCAGTCCGCGCTCAGGAAACAGGGCTTCCGGCCGCAGGAAACAGGGCTTCCGGCCGCAGGAAGCCGCGGACGGGCCGTGGAGACGGCGGTCTGCGAGGAAGCGGACGGGGGTCAAGCGTTGCGCTCCCGACACGCCGGGCCGGCGCTCCGCAAAATCCACCCCCCCCCCCCCCCCCAGCCAGGCCAGGCCCCCCCGGCGAGGAACGCCCGCTTCTCCTCTGAAGGTTCGGCGCGCGCCGTCCGACTCTCCGGCTCTGCACCTGTCTTTAAATAGGGCCAGAGGGGAAATGCCCGAGGTCTTCCCCTTCAGAGAACAAGGAGGAGCGCTGGTCTTTTCCCACCTCTGCTTTTATGGCCGGTCCTCCTCGTTGTCAGCGGAGGAAACGCAGCCTCTCGTTTTGGGCGTGCCCCATGTGCCCATCCTCGGGTCACGGGTATTTTCGGGAACATTGAGACAGACCACATGCTATAAGTGACCTGCACTAGAGTGTCTTTCATTTCAAAATCAGCACAGCACGGCTGCAAAAATAAGATATGCAATACTAATCCGGCGACATACTGTATCAAAAACATACTGCAGTCCACTGCATTCAGCAATATCATTTTATAAATTATGCTTTTTGGACTAGATGATGCTTTGAAGGAACTGAACAGGAATAGGTTGAAAAGATCGTGCAGGGGCAACTGGTCATGCCCCTCCCTCCCCCACTCTCACAATACCCAAGCCCTGGGAAGCCTCTTAAACTACACTCACTGTGGAAATATTTCTCTTTATTTGCTTCTCAAATGATACGGAATATGTTCCCTCCACCCTCCCACAGTTCTGCTCTGACAGAGCCCCCAGATGAATTGCGCCATTTCGCCATTCAATGAACAGGTCAAAAAATACTTTACATACAGACTCAGGATTAAAGTAAGTAACAGGACAGTAAATAGAAATGTAAACAGAATTCCATCAAGTGAAAGTGTTGCACACACAGTCATGTATATGGGGGGTGCTCACTGAGAACATACCTCAAAAGGAAAAAAAAAGGGGGAGGGGGCAGTGTGAATAAATCAGAAATATCTACACAGTGGATATTTTATTATCATAATAAAATGTGTGGATCTTACCAGGAAGGGTTGGGGGTGGGGCTGCTCTGTAGCTGTTTGAGAGGATGCAGTTTAGGGACTGGTTGTCGGGTGGGTGAGGGGGGAGTGGGGGGGGGCAGAGGGGGTTGCAAACTCCACTTGAAATGGGATCTCACACAGGACTGAATGGAGTCAAGACAGAAGACAATTGTTTAAAGGGGGCGGGGGGGGGGGGGGGGGGGGGGGGGAGCCGCAGAGGAGTTGGCATAGAAACAGGGAAAAGAGGTGGGGGGGTGGGTGTTTCCCTTCCCACCCCCAAAAAGGACCTCATCTCTATTTTTTTGTTAGTCTTTTCTGGAGTCAGGGCAGTGTCGATGTCTGACTGTCTGCCTTGCCCCCCCCCACCCCACCCCCAACACACCCCCGCCCGCCCCCATCCACACGCCCCTCCAGAGTCATTGTCCCTGCTTATCATACGATCAAACCCGTATCCTATTCAGACTGGGTTGGAACCTGTTTCAACTCCACGACACATTTAAGTCCATCCAAGGCTGTCGGGTTTTTTTTTCTCCCCCCCTGCCCACCCCTCACCGCATCTACCTGTCCCGTCCTCCCCGTTTGAACTGCTGCGTTTAAACTCTCTGTGTTCCTCTCAGCGGTCGTGTTTTAGGCAAATATTTCTCCTCCTGTCGTGACGCAGATGTTCCCGCCCCTCGCCTCGCCCCCGTCTAATCGCCCGTCCCGGCAGGGTTTGTAGACTCCCAGCTGCCCCGGCTCAAATATTTGCCTCCGGCCTCCTCTGTGTAAACACTCTGGGCCAATGAGACGCTTCGGCCAGCGTCCATCCAAAGGAACGCAAAAGACGGGGGGGCGTGTCCATCAGCCCGGAATCGATGGGTCTGCCCCGTCAGTTTGATAAAGTTTACTTAACTCTAGTATGTTTCTTTCGCACCTCTGCACCTTGAACTAATGCACTTGTTGTACGTCGCTCTGGATAAGAGCGTCTGCTAAATGCCTGTAATGTAATGTAATGTAATAAAGTGAGCGATCCGATGAAAAACACCTCAACGAAACACGAAGAGGCCGTCGGCGCTGCCGCCGCCACCGGTGTGACCTTTTGACCCTGTTGAGCAATGAACATGTGACACAAGTGTGTTGCTCAAGGTCAAGATGCTCCTCCATCCCAAGCCCCTCCCCTTCTGAAAAATCACGAATGAGAGATTTTCCAGGCTTGCTACAGTCCAAAAAGATCTACATTTATGATAATAAAAAAATGTACATGTATTTTTTGACTTTCATTTTACATTTTGTAATTAAAATCACAGTTCTTTACGGTGCACAGCCGTGAGGAAACTATATTTGTAGCTAGGAGGTTGCAGGTTTGAATCGAGGCACAGCCGCTGTAAACTCAAACTGCTTCACTGCATAGCCAGTTACACAAACATACAGCAGGCACCCCTCTCTTCACCCTGGAAAAGGTTAATCAGAGCAGCTTTACGCTCTGGCAGAGAGTGATTCATAAAGCATTCTTAGACTGTAAGTCAGGTGCGGTCTGAAACCAGCAGAAAAAAAAAAAAACTGGTAAAACCGATTACCCAAGAACACTTTGCAGTCTCCAAAATAACAGCAGTGGATCAACAACAAAACAAAAAAAACAACAACAAGCATGCGAAGGTCACGGTTCTCTTGAAAGAAACAATGTTTTTCTGGGAAAGAATGCGAGACGGGAGCAATTGCAAACATACTTTTGAGATTACATTACATCCTCTCAGTCTCTCAGTCTGTCTGTCTGTCTCTCCCTCTCTCTCTCTCTCTCCCTCTCCATGGTTCAGGCTGAATGTTTGAGTTTGAAAGACTTGAGCCTGTCCACACGTATCCCATGAGCCATGGCGTGCGGGTATGAACAGTAGGCACCGGTAACCTGGCAGGTTCATGCACCAGAGAAACGTGCGGCCCGAACCAACATGGCCGCCTACGTGACCGCCTCACCCATCCATAGCTCCCACTCGTCAGCGATTATTCTTTATTTGGTTTCCTGACAATTTTTTTTTTTTTTTTTTTTTTTTTTGCAAAGGCCTGTGCAGACGTGCAGAATTGAAGAAACTTCCCTGAAAGCCACTGGAAGGCTGGGATTTTTCTTCCTTTTGTTTTCCTCAAAAAAACGGGCCTGAACAGACGGCGGGCGTTAGAAACAAGCAGCCGCCCGTCGCCATCGAGCACTTCGTTTGTTGACCATTTTAATTGAGCTGAAAGGTTCCACCACTAACAACACGCACACAAAAAAAAAAACAAGTACTGAACATGCACCACACCCACGGGGCAAAAAGTTTTTTTTTTTTGTTTGTCCTTTGAAGACAAAACCACACCAAAGCAAACGAATCAGATTTTATTGAAACCATGTGAAAGATTTGTTCTGGCTTCATTGCTTTTTAGTGGTTATGTAGCAGTATGTGGCAACTAGAGTTACTCTGATGTTTTCCCTTTAGGTTTTAGTTATTATTCGACAAGTAAACATTTTTAAAAAAAAACTTTGTTGCATTCTGCAGATTTGAATCTTTAGAACAATACTGGGAAGTCTGAAAAGTAAAACATTCAGTTAATACTGAACTACTTCTGTTTGCATCCAACAGGGATCGATTGTACTCCATTACAGTAACATATCAGAAATAAACATGCTCAATCTATTTAACATTGAATATATTACTGAGTTGGGATTGAACACAGAATTAAAACTGAGTAGTATTCAGTTCTCAGTATTCAACAAGAGTACAGTCCAGTAAGAAAGGACCATGGACAATAGGACAAATGTTTTTTTTTTTATGTTATTAGTATTTTAGAAAGGGGAAACACTATGCCAAAATGTTTACCTATCTTAGTCAAAACAAGACATTTCTTGGGTAAACAGTTTTACCAAAATAGAACATCTTTTGAGATTTGAGATTTGGCAATACTGGTTAGTACAGTACAGGTAATCACCAAAATCCCCTGCTCTGGGTACTGCTTGTACCGAGGAATAGCAGAGAGCCAGCCATGCATCTCAATACATCTCCTTTCAGGAAAACAAAATGGCCGCCAAAGCACTGACTCACGCACAACCATTCAGCTTTCCCTGGCTTATGCTCTCTCCCTTTCCCTCCCTCTATCTCTCTCCCCCTTTCCCCCTCTCCCTCTCTCTCCAGCTCAGCCACTTTAAATACCCCAGTGACCGACTTGGACCCAAACGAGCGGCTCGCTTGTACAACAGGCTGGAACAATGGGTTACCAGCCATAACTCCGGCCCAGAGAACAAAAAAAAAAAAAAAAAAAAAAAAAAGACGTAGCAATGAAATGAAAACAACTTTGAGTTAATGGAAAATACAGAATGTACAATATGTCAAGGATGAATGACTGACACACAGCTGGCTCAGAAACACGCAGAAGATATATGATTAGCAAGCCGATCTAAAGATCAGGTTATCCCAGGTTCCTCAGCTAAGGAACTTAAGGACACTTGTTCCTTCTCAAGAGGTGATGCTGAATTTTTTTTAGCAGATGTTCACATGCTAACTCACGTCTCTCCGATCTCAGCTTCACACTCCACGTTTAGTGACGTACGCACGGGTACACTGCGAACGGACTAGTCATCAAAAATGTTTTCACAGTTCTGATCTCGCTGTGCTATTTTAATTCACATTCACTGCAAAACATTTGATGCTGTCAGTCTGCTCTACACGGAAGGAGTTAAAGATTTTTTTCAACATTGTGAGGTTGAACATCGTAAGGTTAGTGTCCTACAACAGCACACTTCGTCCAAAATAAATAAAAAAATGCAACATCATGTTGGGCTTGTCGGGAAGGGTCACACTTGTTTGTAACTGATGGTAACTGGTCCAATCAGGAAAGACCTACGACTGAACTGGAGCAATGTTTAATCTCTGATCAACAGCTTTGGGTACAGCCCCTAAAATCCTCTGCCCCCAAACTTGCTGGAAAACAAGCGGGCTTGTCGGGCAGAATCCCAGGCAGAATTTTCTGGTAACGTGACTACGACAACCGCCCTCCCCCACCCCCCCATTGACCAAGCAGCCAAAAATACAGGGGCCATTTTTGTGTTTCTAATCTGAGAAGGGAATATGAACCGGACGCTATCAGGACAAGAGAACACATCCGCATATCGGTATAGTTGCTTTCTCTCTGACATCGGAAGAGGGTAATTAGAGGCTATTGCAGTATGCAGGATAACACACCAGGGGAATCCCACAACATTACCCCCGTGGAATACCCCCCCCCCCGGCCAGCACATCAGGGGCAAATACAGGACAGCCACACTGTGCCTCTCTTCGCTCCGTCTCTTTATCGTACTGTGTAGTGACAAACTGCTCGGCCGGCGCTGGGTTCACATGATGATGCAGATCACCAGCGGTGGCTCAGTCAGAAGAACTGCAGAACTCGGGAAACAAAGGCTCACTGTGCACTCGCGTGACACATGCAAATGCGGTTTACACAATTTATACTTCTGACCTTTGCCCCTCCCCCAAACCCCCCCCCCCCCCCCCCCCCAACCCCCCACCCCCTGAGGAAATATACTGACAGCCAGCATGCCTCAGGACAGGAAGTAAAATGTCTGAATTCCCCCCTAATCAAGTGAAGCCAAAAAATAGGTAAATACCATAGGCAGGCTTAGCTTAATACATCTCACTACCAACCTGTTTAGTTTTGAACAGACTTCCCTGAAGGTATGTACTGTAGAACTACACCCCATTGGACGATCTGAGAGCCGGGCTTTTACGTGATTGGAAGCCGAGGCGATCAGCTGACAGGGCTGCTGCTTGCTGGCGCCTAGCAACCCCTGAGAGCTCCCTGTTTGAAACGACTCTGTTCCATTAGCAGGCAAAAAAGCAACGAGCCCGTAGAAAGAAAGGGGGCAACCGCTTCATTTACCCGGCGAAAGAAAGAAAAAAGAGAGAGAAAGAGAGAGAGAAAAAGAATGAGAGAGAAAGCAGTTGCGCACATACTGCCTTCTTTCTTTCTTCCTTCCTTTTTTTCCCTTCTTTTTATGGTGTTCATTCAAACAGAAACAGGCTAAACCGAGTGCCAAAACGCTCTGACCTTGTCCGGGCACGGACGAGGCGAGGTACAGCCGCCACCGAGGAAAGGAATCAGTACTTTTCCACTGTAGCCGCGAAGCGCTTAGCCTCGTGATGCTAACGCAAGCGGAAGAGTGTGGGAACTGAGAAGTGGGAACATCAGCACTGCGGGGGGAAGTGGGGGCATCGCTATTGGACACAGGCGTTTGTTCCGCCCAATCATGATGCAAGATTCTTCAGATGAATCAGAATCCTGTGGTTTATGAACCATTAAAAAATATTATCCGAAACTGAGTGTAGCACCACGCCACCTAAAGATATACTACTGCATAGGCAACGAATGTAGGAATAGTTTTATATCAGTAGCAATTATAATTAAATTCAGAACTTATATCACACAATCCGCATACTGTACAACATTTGTACAGTATTTTCTGTGCTTTTAATTTCTATTTTCTTGAGATATCAGCTTTAAAAAGTTCATCTAAGCCAGCAAACTCCAAACATGTTAGTCTTACTGTACAAACCTCGACTGATAAAGAAAATCAGTTTTAGAATTTAGTTATATTTACAGCTGTTCAAGCTGAGAGAAATTCACTGGGTACTATCAGACCCAAGTGGCAGGGTCACTACCCTCATGTTTTACCCTATCAGAGGGCAGGATCACTGCCAGCGTGTAATGGGTCAACCAATCAAGGGGAAGGCCTAGGGAGGGGGAACATTTTCTGATAGCGGGTGGGGCAAGGAGACTTCTGACAGGTGTGTCTCTCCCAGACCAACTCAAACAGAAGGCTACCTCTGGAAAGCTCCTTCCCGCGTCTCGAGCGAACGTGCGCAGTCAGCCGCGTGCTCAGTCAGGGACTGGAGATAACGAAACCAGAGAGACGGAACGGAGCCGAATAAACCGCGGTCGCTAATGAAATATTCTGAAGTGCATACGCAATTAGAGCCGGATCCCTGGTCTAATGAGCCGCGACGAATGAATTGGCTGAAATATGAATGAAGGTGCCGTTTTATAAGGGCCGTGAGACTCGCTGGGTGCAAAAAAAAAATTGCGATATGAAATATGGTGCATTAAATCGCCAGCAGGTTTAGTACGGTTATAAACGCGGCATTCCTATCGCACGGTATTTGGACACCGATGTCCCGCAGAAGAATGCAGCTTCCCTAAGTATGATTAACGGTCCTGCAGATAGTTACGTAAGTGGAATTAATTCCAAGCCTGCTCACGTTAACGCAACTTTAACAAGCCTTTATGGTGACCATGAAACAAGATTGACCATGAGGAAAAGAGGTGGTGAACTAGAGCACTAGGACACAGGACCGCAACATGTAAGGAAAAAATTCCCACATTGTCTGAAGGACATACAATCCTTACCACATTGTCCAAACGTAAATCAAACAAAAAAAAAAAAAAATCAAGCCGTTTATAACAATTGCCTTTTCCAAATGAAATCATCAACACATTTAGGCAGGTCTGTACATTGTTTACCAACTTAATTAATGGAATCAATTCAAATGATTGATTGATTGATTAATTCAAACGGACTTTCCGTTGAGGAAAGGACAGGCCTTGGCTTTGAGATCGCACTAGACTTCTCTGCATGATTAACAAACGCGGCTGTTTCATTAGTATTGACCCAGTGAAGAAATGAACTCCTTCATTGCTCTCGATGCAGAGCGGTTACCTTTATAACCTCTGTACACTGCAATTGCGCCATTGAGCACGATACTTAACCTCAAGGGCTTCAGCAAATAAGCGGGAGAGTGCTTGCACTTTGTCAAATTCAGGGACAAACTACTGACTGAATTCAGGGGTTGGAGTCAGGGCCCTGCAAGACCTTTTGAGGGGCAGGTGCTCAAAGTGAGAAATGGGTACATCAGCCTATAAACACTAGGTTTTACAATGTCCAGTTCCTTAAACAGCACATATTTTAACAAAATGAATGAATGAATGAGTGAATGAATGAAAATTAATGACTGCAGTAATGATGATAAAAATATTGTTTTTTTGGTATCAAATCAAAGGGGCATGTCGGGCACTTAGAGCAGAAGAGGCAGGTGCTTGCGCACTTGACACCTCCCCCTCTGCATGTACCTGGTTGGTGAAGAGCACGGCCAATCAGCTGGTGACCTGCCACAGTCTCTCTGGTTGGTGCAGAGCTGGGCCAATCAGCTGGTGACCCGCCACAGACATACACTAAGCCCTTTGATCATAGAGAAGAAAAACAGCAACATTCAGGTGCGTCATGATGACTGTGACCAGGTCCAGGTCAACAGTATAACAACAGTACACACCCCCTCAAGTACAAGAACAATAACAGAAAGGCTTTTTTTTAAAGGAGGCGTCTACTAATCTAATTCACACACGTGTGCAGTGTAGCTGATCCTTACGTTGTTTTCTAACTGGCATGAAAAAAGTGTCTGGCCTGTGCATAGTGTTTTTAGTTTCTAAAAAAAGAATCTAACCATTGAGAAGAAACAGTTAAAGAAGAACAGTGCACAGTTTCTAAATTAGCCAGCATTCCACACCTTCAGTCACAGAGCAGAGGAGAAATTTGCTGACAGGAACCAGCTGACTAACGTCTCTGTCCATGCTGCTGTACATGTGACATGGGCCCAGGCCCCCAGCATGCCGGCAGCTCCTGTTCAAGAACAAGAGATGCGATGAATGACAGTCACATGCTGAGCCATGCTATGCCTCCACACACTTGTTCAGGACCCATACCTGTATGGTATAAGTACATTAATGTTGTCATGTGAAAAAAATGCAGTGGTCTGTATTCAATAGACTTTCGTCCTAAACTTGCCCATAAAAGAACACTGACGTTTGTGTTTTTCTTCACAAACACGCTGTGGCAAGTTTGGAGCTAACCAATTTGTGACTAACAGCACTTGCACTGACAGGTTTAAACGCAAGTCAGGTTTAAAGATAAATGTTGACTGAATCCAGACCTCAGTCTAAAAAAAAAACCTCAGTCAAAAAAATTTTCACGAACAACAAAAAAGGTGTTTCTCCATTTCCATTTCTCAAAACAACACTGCCGTTCCTCGTGCGGCATTCGAACCAACACGCATCAGCAGGTGCCGAGTCATGAGACATCATTTACATGAGTAAGTGTAAGCTGGATGAGAACTTTCCACACATACATATTTTCTTAAAACGGACACGGGAGCTTTCGGCAAGACACCGATGAGGTCATCCTGCAGGACGGGGATTGATTTTCGCCCCGTGGGAGGAGGAAGGCAACAGTTGGGCGAATAGCCGGCGAAGGCTATTTTTTGCTGACCGCGCCGTTCTCCCGCTAACCCAGATGGCCTCATTAAGCATGGGGCCTGCGCACCCAGCAGGCCTCCAGAGCGAGCGTCGTTCGCGGCTCCCTCGCCGTGACGACCCCCCCCCCCCCCCCCCCCCCGTGAAAAACCCGATTATGCCTCTCCCAGACATTTCTCTCCACGTCGCTCAGCCACGGTCCTCGCTTCCCACGGGAAACGTCTTCGGTCGGCGCGCCGCGCGGACGCCGTTCCGGATCGCGCGAGCTCAGCCTTAACATCCTGAATTCGGCGGGACGTTTGACCTTAAAATCCAGGCGTCGGTCCGCACAATCGGTAAAAATTCACACGGAAGCATAAAATGCAGTTGCTTTAAAAAAATAAAAATAAATAAATAATATTTTAAAAAAACAGTAACACTTGACTTGAGCATAAATGTGGACTGGATCCAGGCCAAAACACCCTGAGGAGGAGAATTTTCAACCAATCGAGGTGCAGGAAACCACCAATAAAACCGCCAAACACGTTACCTAACCTGTTCCCTCCCTTGTTTTGAGTCCTGTGTGATCTGCAGGCGACGTGATGGTGTGTCGGGATTCCAGCAGTGTCACCCTGGAGCCCGACTGTTCTAATCACAGCCCTCGTGAATTACAGCCCCAGTTCATTTCTTATTCCGGTCAGCAAAATAAGATAAGTGCTGAGATCTGAGGGAGGCGTTCGGCCCCGAGGGGATAATAGAGGTGGCTGTGAGCCGCCGCAGAAGGTGACGTTTGGGGCCGGGTGACATTAATAGAATCCGCTCACCTGTCCCAGGTCATCTGTCACTGACGGCGGGGCAGCAGGAGACAGCCTGGGTTCCGCTCCGAGCTTTCGCGCCGACGCCGAGGACGCCACCTGCACCAATTAACCTCGCTTTCACTTCCCTTGCCTTTTTTTCTTCTTCTTAACCGAGCGAGCGGATGAGGAAGAGGATGAGGACGAGCACGAGGCCTCTCTCTTGACGGCGTGCGGCGGACCGCGAGGCCGGTCTGAGCCGGGCTCTCTGGGAGAAAAGCGAGCTAGCGACACTTGCTGCGCCCCGACCCCCGCCTCTCTCTCTCCCCCAATCTCTCTATCTCCCCCCCCCCCCCCCCCCTCTCTCTCCCCCCCCCCTCCTCTCTGATGACAGTTGGGGAGATATATGGCCGCAGGTCATCAGGTCTCCAGCAGGTTTTTTAACGCCCGATCGCGCCAGTAACTGCCCTGCGGAAAATTCCAGCAGGATGGACGCCCACCGGACTTAACAGGAATTTTGCAGCAGGTGACGTTTTAAAGAGGCTCAGCGGGCAGGTTTTCGGGAGGAGGGTGGGGTGTGGGGCGGTCTGGCCTTGTAGAAGCTGAAATATCAGCATTTTGACTGACCCGCTTCCCTATTTGGTTCCTGTCCTGGTCGTTAAGAGCTGTCATTTGTCTACCAGGAAACACTGTTGGGCACCGAGGTGGAGTATCAGCGATTTTAACAGGGCAGAAGGTACGGTACATCCCACATAAGGATATGCCGCAGTTTGAGTGGTAAAACAGGTGAATATCCCTCTGATGGCTGTAAATATTAAAAATTAATAAATGATTTTTAAAAAGGTTTAATGCGTGCCATGGAGAAGAAGAGAGGAGACTGTGCAGACACACTCCAGTCCTGCAGGTATTATTGCGTTCCTTTCCATAATCAGCCAATTAAGGTCTTGAGAACAAGGTCTGTAGATTCCTCAACCAATAAACAACTCGAATCAATCGCTGGTGCTGAAACACACAGAAAACCGCTTTCCACCTGACAGGATTGTGTTTCTGACACCTGTGTTGTAGACACACAAAACACAGAAAAAGTATGAAGCTTTGGTCCTTGTTGTGTTTATAACACAAACAAAATATATCCCCACAAGATATTGGCCGGTAGAAAGGACCGGTCTGACAAACTACAGACAGCTTGCACAAATCATAATACTTTCCAATTCGCTGTGATATGTGCAGTCTTATCCTGCTTGACTTCAGTACATTCACCGGCTGAATAATTAAAACACAGTGCTCTGGCGCCACCTGCTGGTGAAACTCCGCACCGCCCTCGCACTGTTACGTAACACCTGGAATTCTGAATTATAAGGACCGAATTCATCTCTGAAGCCCAAGAGAACATGTAGTCTTTCACATTCAGGTGAAAGCTGTAGGGCTTGTCCCTGTAGCGCTTACAGGTACCCGCTAACCCTTTTCTTCCCCCGCCAACGCGGTCACAGAGCAGTGCTTGGAGACCGGCGGCACAAATGGACATCAAATGTCACCGAAAAACTAGGTAAAAATTTTGCGTTTCACAATTATTATCACCACCTTGCAAAATGTTGAGATATCATGGTGGCCAAAGCATGTCACGAAATCAGCAGTAAACTAAATTAGGGCTTCTCTGTTCAGGAACATTGGCATCGACATCTATATGAGTATATTTGTTTTTTTTTTTAAATGTGCCACATCTGGGAAACAAGGAACATCTCGGCTGGGATTCAGCAGCTATCAGTTAGGACATCCAACTGGGCAGACTGTTTGAAAATGCTTCACATTCACATGTTTATCATCGTAAGACCAGGCAATTCAAGGGTCATTTCAGTTGAATGACCAAACTGTGTCCTTTCATTAGGCCCACGTTATAGCCCATTAGAATGTCAGTTTCATCTGTCTGGATGGCATTTTTGGACAGAAAAACACACAAGTCTCTTAAAAGCTATTTTAGCTATCAGCTGTTAAGTACACCATGGATGTATTATCACTCCAATTTCCAAGTTAACCTACTTCTGCAGCATTATGGCCTTACAGGAATCTGTGCCAGCACTGTAAAGATAGTCTTTGGTGATAGTACACAAAAACACAACTACAAAATGCTCAGAAATACCAAAAAGTTAATGCTTACACATGTCAAGACTGTGAACCTGCTGCAAATGGCTATTTCAGCTGAAACAGACTGGTGTCTAGCCTTCACCTGTATTACCTGTGGCTATTTTAGCACTGAATGTGGGGATTTATTCTGATTGTCACAAACTAGGACATTTAGGCGACTACCTGAACAACACAAATCAATAACTCACTTTCATTTTAACAGCTTAACTCTTTTTATTTTCTGTCAGCTACTTTACACCAGGCTAGCCAGTGGAGGATGGGCTCCCCTCTATAGTCGGGTTCTCTCAATATTTCTTCCCATTGGGGAGTTTTTTTCTCTCTGCCATTTGAGGGTTTTTCTCCCCACTGGGAGTATTTTACCTTAGGTATTCGCTATTTGGGGGTTCATGCCTGGTGTTTTCTCTGTTCGCTCCTTCTGCTCTGTTTCTTGCCTTGCTACTCTGTAAAGTAACTTTGTGACAGTTCTCTGTAAAAAGCGCTATACAAATACAACTGAACTGAATCCAATTGAATATAATGCTCTGACAAGCTGTCAGATGATTCTGCACTATATCTATATAATTGTATTTTTACAACCCTGGGTTGTCAGACGTTTTATCGCCAACCAAAAGGATAATTAAATATAATTTCTCAGAATTAAACACGTCAACACCCAACCACCAAACACGTCCCCCCTCCCCTTCCCTCTCCCCCCGTGTCCGAACATCCAACGCTTGCTGGACCTGTTTTGGCACAGTATAATCGCTGGCTAACAGTAAATATTAATCAGGAATACCATAATGTGCGAGACAGCTGTAATCGTCCTTCATTTCTAAGAAATAGCACCTTTGTGTCGTTGTGTGACACACTGGCGAAGTGTGTGAGAGCAGCTGTAGGAGGAGCACCGAGGCACACAATTTCAAAACAAGAAACCTGTGCTGTCACGGCGCTGCAAAGGAGGGCGACAGCAAATCCACCGGCAGCTGCGACAAACTTTTCTAGTTATAGCCACTCATTCAAGATGCCCAATTACAGTAACTAGCTAGCCTGTTCCGCAACTAGCTAGTAGTAACTCTCGTCAAGCACCAGACAGGTATGAATAATCATTGGCTGGTATTTATCTTTTGAATTTTGCAGCATTTTAGTTAGCCAAGTTTACGGTTTAATTGCGTTTCTGAAGGTATAAGCAAGGTTAGCTGGTTAATCGAGCCAGTTGTCTTTCGGTATTGCTAGTTTTGAAAATAGTTGTAACTGTTACACTATTGGCAGCTAGGTAACATAACTAGCTTGAATTCTTTCTAACTTGCTCTTGGTTTCTAAGCCAATTGGCTAACGTTAGTTAGCAACTGGCGAAGTATTTGTCATAGCAAAGCTCGCTAGTCTAGTGTGTATATGGCTTATTCATTGAGACGTAGCAAGCACATAACTTAATTTCCCAGCTAGCTTCCTAAACATAACCTAGGAATAGTCTAACATTTATCGTAGAATATGCGTTCATTAAAATGACTATCTTTGAGTAGTCTACTTTAAGTAAAGTATTTAAAAATAGCCAGCTAGTTAGTCCTCGAACTATTAGCTAGCTACCTTACCTAGTTTCTTGACCTAAACACATGCAGTTCTGCGAACATTTTTGCTTGGAAGTTAGCGAACTTAAACATTTAAAAGAGTGGAGTTTAAAGTCATTTTACCTACGGGTACTTGCTTACCAGAAAGCGATTACACAATTTAGTGTCATTCTGCCAGCTGCAGCTCACGATATTTGTTGCTTTGCTAGGCTATGTAAAATAAACAAACGAGTTAGTGAATAAGAGACAGAGATGCTTATCCCCATTGATTGGCTGAATTTTGTAAACATCGATGACAGTGTAATACAGTCAGCACAACCTTCTGTGGGTCATTGTGGCAACGTGTAACTTATTAACTAGCTGTATAAAAACAACTATCTAGCAACATTGGTTCGGTTCGGGTTGGGTTGGATGTCCAAAACTAGGCATGTGTTTTGTTTGGTGTTTGCGGTTGGCTACATATTGAAACAATGTGTTATTATCAAATAGCGCAAGTGATACCAGTGTATGTTTCCAGTTTTAGAGTTCATCTAGGTTAAGCCATATGATGACTTTAATGATATTAGAGAACATTCTGCAATGACACTGAAATGTTTAACAGATGCAAGTCTTACGTACATGTAGCCTATGCTATATTTGACCAACGGATACAGAGCAACATTTCTGTCGCAACAGGACATAAACTCTTTAGAGGTAACTATTTCTGTATAAGTTTCATAGTATCCAGTTTCTGTAAACGTTCGTTTACTTATTTAGTATCAAACATCACTTAATAAACTCCCATAAATTAAATTTTATAAACGCCTACAGATAAAGTTTTTTTGTTGCTTGATTTACAACTGGTGCTTGATTTTATTATTTTTTATTTCTACACTTTAATTTGCCAGTGAACACTATCAAGAATGGACACATATGGCACTGAGAAACTGAACTCTCAACAGAAATCCTTAAAAGACCAAAGTACCCAGAACCACCTGGACGGCAAAAAGAAAGGTGAACCATCGACATTTAAATTCAATCAACATTGCAGGGTGTATTACCTGTCGGGCACTCCCATTACCTGTTAGTTAGTGTGAAACTGAACAAGTGAAAGGTATCACACTGCAGATTCTGTTCTGAGACTATGGTAGGTGTGTTGTAAAAGGGCATTTAAGGCAATAGTTGCCAAAAAAATAAGCCACAAAAAAGACTTAAGAACAACCTAGGATGTTACATTTTAATTCACACTATCATGTTTATCTCAGATGATGAAAGAAATAGAGTATTCATCAGTCGTAAGAAAATGTAAACTAGTTTTTTTTTTTTTTTTTTTAAACTATCTACGTATGTTAGCAACATGTTTGACTTGTAGCATTCTAGATGGATGATTTGGGCCAATTGCAGTTGCCTCAGGTGGAACCATCAACCCCAAAATAGCAGGGAACTGTCATTTTAATTTCAGTAGAACTGGTTTAATGGGTCTGTATGGGATGTGTAGACCTGTTCTAAAATCATCAATTTCTTCTGTTCCCGCTGTTATAGACAAGGAATGCAGTATTACATAGTCATATGGAAGTATCATTCAGTTAACAGGTTGAATTTGTTTAACAACTGTGCATGTAGCATTGACCACATTTAACCTTCTGAACTGTAGGTTTTTTGGAATGTTTTTTCAAAATACTAAGTCAGTGTTCTAGAACTCCACTGCTTTCAGTCACCAGTAGTGACTGTTACATCAGCATTAGAATGTTCAGGTTAGAACATTCTAATAACATATTCATGATCTCACACCTTACAGGGTTAAAGACCACTGCCCTTAATTTTAAACGCCAACCCCTAAAAACAGAGGCCGTTTTGTAGGCTACACTAATGTGCGCTATAAGCAGATTAGCACCAACAAGAGTAATCCAGGTGCAAAAAAATGCTTTCTACTCAAGATTAAATACATTTTTGAGCTGAAACCCAGTTGGTAGCAAAAATTTAATTGCAGATTAAATGTGAGAAAATGCATTTAATTACGAGTAGTTAAACTCATTAAAAGTATGTACCCTTTGTATTAAGTGTATACTGTACTGTTAACTGTTGGCCTTTCAATGTGTAAAATATCCTTGTGATCTGAAAAGCAAGTATTTAAATCATACCATTTATTGTTAGGCCATGAGAGTGTATTACAAAAGAAAAAAATGAAATGATACTCTGTAAGATAGATGCTAATCGTGACAGAGCTTGCAGGATTTGCCTGCATTCTCTCCAAGGCACACATCGTATTGGAAATACAATGGAATAATTTTATTACTTTATTTATTTATTTATTTTTTTAAACAATCTAGCAATTCAGCCTCGATGCCTCTTCAACTATAAAGACCCCATGTGCTGCCGTAGCCCTTATGGAAATGGAACACGCAGCCAATATATTAAAATATATCTTCAAGATCACAAAATATATGCTCAGTAATTAGCCAAATATGCTAATTATTGCTGCTTTCAGACACTGCAGTGTACATATTATTAATAAACCCATGGCTGTAAAAAAATATTTTAAAAAATAATAATATTTATTCTCAAGTCCTAAATTTTGCTTCAGGGTATATCCATTAGGGGGTACCTCTGTTGTGATGTGAGGTCTGGTCTCCCCGGCTTGCAGGATGCCGGACGTTCCTGCTGCTAGCCTCGGTGGTGGCCGCGGTCAGCGGGTTCATGCTGGGGTACGAGATGGGGCTCATTTCGGGGGCCATGCTCCAGCTGAGGGAGGCGCTGTCGCTCACGTGCCAGAGGCAGGAGATGGTGGTGAGCTCGCTGCTCTTCGGCGCCCTCCTCGTCTCCCTGGTGGGGGGCTTCGTGCTCGACCGCTACGGCCGAAAGGCCTCCATCATCCTGAGCGCCTGCGCGGTGGTGGCGGGCACCCTGGTGGTGGTGGGCATCCCGTCCTACCCCGCGCTCATCGCCGGGCGGGCGCTGGTGGGCATGGCTGTGGCGCTGTCGGGCGCCGCCGCCTGCCTCTACATCGCCGAGATTGCGCCCAAAGACAAGCGGGGCCTGCTGGTGTGCCTGTACGAGCTGATGGTGGTCATCGGCATCCTGCTGGGCTTCGGCTTCAGCTACGCCTTCGCCGCCGTGCCCGGCGGCTGGAAGTACATGTTCGCGGTGGCGGTGCCGCCGGCGGCCCTGCAGGCGGTCACCATGCTCTTCCTGCCGGTCAGCCCGCGCTTCCTGATGAAGAGCGGCAAGGCGCAGGAGGCCCGGCGGGTGCTGGCCCGGCTGCGGGACGGGCCGGCGGACGAGGAGCTCCAGAGCATCCAGAGCGCGGTGCGGGAGGAGAGCCAGTACGGCTTCCTGGACCTGTTCCGGAGCCGGGACAACATCCGGACCAGGCTGATGATCGGCGTCGCCCTGGCGTTCTTCCAGCAGGCCACTGGCCAGCCCAACGTCCTCCTCTACGCCTCCACCATCCTGAAGTCGGTGGGCTTCCACAGCAACGAGGCGGCCACGCTGGCATCCACGGGCCTGGGCGTGGTGAAGGTGCTGGCGACGGTGCCCGCCGTGCTGCTGGTGGACCGGGTGGGCAGCAAGGCCTTCCTGTGCGTGGGCTCGGTGGTCATGGCGGTGTCGCTGACCACGCTGGGGGCCGTGACCCTGCACAGCCACGCCAACATGACCAGCCTGTGCC
Organism: Anguilla anguilla; assembly: GCF_013347855.1. Taxonomy (NCBI): domain Eukaryota; kingdom Metazoa; phylum Chordata; class Actinopteri; order Anguilliformes; family Anguillidae; genus Anguilla; species Anguilla anguilla. The sequence continues at coordinate 58,329,017 of NC_049206.1, read as the reverse complement.
AGAACCCCGCGGGGGGGGGGCTCAACCAGACCACCTGGCCCCCGCAGAACGCCTCCGCGTCCCGGGCCGGCGGGGACTTCGGGGGGTTGCCCGTCGATTTCGCGCCGCCCGTCCCCAACGGCCTGAACCTCACCGACGCCAACGCCACCGGCGGGTGGACGACCAAAGGGGGGTGGAGCCAGGAGGGTGGAGAAAGCGTTGTCAAGGTTACAGATGCGAGTACGTTCCAGACGGGGACCTCCAGCGTCCTGAAGTGGCTCTCCCTCGTGAGCCTGCTCGTCTACGTGACCGCCTTTTCCATAAGTCTCGGACCAAGTAAGTTTTCACTTCGACGGTTTTATCATTATTGTCGTTTTAAAAAAAAAAAATGTTATCCTCGCATATGCAAATCCATGACATCGTCCTTATGGGCGGAGGTCGCGAAATTTCAGAAATGCAGCTAAACCTGCTCAGCTCTGTGAGTGTATTTGCAAAACAAGCTTTTTTTTTTGTCTCTTTTTTTAACTCCCACACACCTGAGGGATATCCTTTTTTGGCGAATGTGTGTCGGGACATAGGTGGGCCGTGCTTTTTCACGCGCTGTCGACAAACCCGTCTCACTGACCCCTTGCGTCTGTGTTCCAGTGGTTTATGTGGTCCTGAGCGAGATCTTTCCATTGGGAATCCGGGGGAAGGCCGTGTCTGTGGTGTCGGCCATTAACTGGGGCACCAACCTCGTCATTTCGTTGACATTTCTCACTGTGACAGGTAAGCGCCACCCCCCCCCCTTCCCCCCCATCAACCCACCCCCCCGGTCCACCACCCAAAACCCCCACCAACCCACCCCCTCCCAGTCCACCACCCAAAACCACCACCAACCCACCACCGTCCCCCCCAGTCCACCGCCCAAAACCCCCACCAACCCACCCCCATCCCCCCCAGTCCGCCGCCCAACACCCCCACCGAACCACCCCAACAGCCAACCTCCCCACGCCCCAGATGTGTTTGTAGTTAAAGATTCTGCAGATACAGGAAATCATGGATAGGTGGAGATCTTCTATACACGTGTGGTTCCTCAGAAAACGTGCCTACAATACACTGACTGTGGCTTTAACGGATTGTGCGTTTGAATTAAGGAGGTCGTCTCGTTTCAGACAAGATCGGCCTCCCGAATGTCATATTCACATACGCGGCGATGAGCTTTGCTCTGCTGGTCTTCGTGATTTTGTACATACCCGAGACCAAAGGACGGTCACTGGAGCAGATCTCGAAGGAACTGGCCAAGAAGTAAGTACTTTGCTCCTTTGACAACAGTTTTGTCTTACACGGCGATGGTCATCATTTTATCGTTCGCTCCGTTAAATCCCTCATTATAAATACGCCTGTTATGACTCATCCTACCTGAACTGCTACACTGGGCTAGCCAGCGGAGGATGGGCTCCCCCTGCAGGATGGAGGACGGAGTGTAGCACAGTGGGTAAGGAACTGGACTTGTAACCGAAAGGTCGTAGGTTCGATTCCCGGGTAGGACACTGCCGTTGTACCCTTGAGCAAGGTACTTAACCAAAATTGCTTCAGTATATATCCAGCTGTATAAATGGATACAATGTAAAATGCTATGTAAAAAAGTTGTGTAAGTCGCTCTGGATAAGAGCGTCTGCTAAATGCCTGGAATGTAATGTAATGCATAGTCATTTCTTCCTATTGGGGAGTTTATTTCTCACCACCAGTTGAGTGTTTTTAATCCCACTGGGGAGTTTTACTTCTTTATTTTTTTTTTTACCTCAATTGCTTTCAGGTCTTCTGCATTTTCACTGCCAAGTGTCTTTGTGACAGTGTCTCTGTAAGAAGCGCTATTGTAATTGTGGTTTCCAAAGGAAAACAGGCCGTTTACTGTTCTGACAGGGAGTCAGAAGGTGTGGTAAAGACAGGGCTCAGTTGCTAAACATCTTACTCGATCACTATTACGTGAATCTTAGGTTCTCCATAATGCAGTGTACTCATGTTCTGTATTGCTGGAAAGCTGATGTCACGGGGAACAAGTTGGTGTCTTTAGTGGTGGGGTGCTGACTAAAGATCTTGATACCCAGCCAGGTACAAAGGTTAACCCAGTGCGGTATGCTTAGAGAGAGAGAACAAGCAGGATCACACAAACCAGAGGCACATCCGCGTCCACCAAGATAGACAGCGATATGTATAGAGCCACACTACTGGCAGAAAGCATTCTCCTCTGTCTATGCATAACTGCTAGCACAGAGGAAAGGTTACAACATCACTTTGGAGTCAGATAACTGTGATGTCATTAAATTAATCCCGTTCCAGTAGCCCTGGGTAAGATTACACGCGATCCATCGCCACTCAAATACTTCCACCATTTGGTTTTCCACTTGTATTCTTACACTATGCAAATAAAATGAACTGAATTGAATCTCTGCTCCTCTCCTGCTCAGCCTCCTCACCCCATGTCATTTTAAAATTAAACATGCTATCTGCATGTACCCATATGTTTTTAGTGATGTTGCCCTTACATTAGCTGGTCTGGGAATGTCGTCTGTCTGGAATCAGCGCTATTTATCTCTTGTGAAAGTGCTCTTACCGTGAAAGCGGTTCTGTAGAACAAAGGACAGGTCACGAAAGGTCAATATTACATTTGCAGGCTTATAAGAAAGTTAAGTTGTGGTCCATGGTGCTTGCTTGTCCAATGGAGAACAGGACAGAAAGCACATTAATTGGATAGTTACTCTTAATCGAGCCCTAAACACACATTAGACATAGGCTTGGAATAACCTGCATCAGCCAAGTTGGAGTTTTTGGCAGATCACACTGTGCTTGCTGTATCATTTTAGGTTTTATTGTGGTGTGTTGTCGCAAAACCAGTACGACAACAACAGAGGTCTAGAACACATGCTACACAAACTGATGTACGCTGGAATAATTTGGCTGTTTCCTTTTCCCCAGGAACCACCTTGAAGACAGAATATGCTACAGGGTGAAGCCAAAAACAGAAATCTTAATCTCAATGAAACAGGAAGAGGAGAACGGGACAAAATAAGAATCTATACCTCAGAACCGAACGCCATTTAGGAAGCGGCACAATAAAAACAAAAACAAAAAAAACTTTTTTTTTTCCTCTCCGTGTTACTTTAACTTCTCTGGGATAACCTCACAGTAAAAACAGCAAGAGGCGTTTTCTGAAGACCCAAGTCAAAATACTTGAATGAAACGAACTGTAAAATAAATAAATGCACACCGGCAGCCTTCTCTTGCACGTTTGGCGAAAGGGTTTCGCGGCTCGCGCGTGCGAGAGACCGGAATGTTCCGCTGGCATTCGCGGGACGCGAACGGCTTTGGCGAACGGGCCGGCTGCACGGATAAAATGTGTGCAGCATGTGTGGAGAAACGCTGAAAATGCTGCAGACTTCTTCACTTCTCTCACCCGAACGCACAAGATTCGGGGCGTCCAGGCTCATCCGGCGCTGTGGTTACGGGCTTTTGTATCAAGGTCTTGATTGACGACCGGTATTAGTTCATTAGTTGAATCAGGTGCCTTTAGTACCGGGCTAAAACGAAAACCTGCACCCACACCGGCCACTTTTTTCAGATAAGATTGGACACCCCTGCACAAGATTAGCCTGTTGCTCGCTGTAGCACAGTGATCTACACTCCTGGTCCTGGAGGGTCGCAGGGTGAGATGGTTTTGGTTTTTGCCTAAATATCAGCAACCAGTTCGGACACAAAGGAGCCAGATGAAGCCAGTCAGATGTGACCTCAACAGCTCCAATTGTTTAATTAAGTGCAGATTAACAACTAAAACCAGCAGAGTTGGTGGCTCACCAGGACCAGGGTTGCAGACCCCTGGTATACAGAGTTTAGATTTATGAATCTGCCCGTAGAACTTAGAGCTCTGAACCAGAGCTGCCAAACTCCAGTCCAGTGTCTGCAGGCATTTGTTGCTTCCAAATGTGTTTGATCATTTAGCCAATCAACACCTTGAATGAATCACTGGAGCTGAAACGCACTGAAAACCAGCAGAGACTGCACACGTCCAAGACTGGATTCTGACGCCTGTGCTCTACATCATTAAAAATGTTAAATGATTAGAAGAAATAAGCCTTCATTTAAATTTTTGTTTGGTTTGGTGGACACTACTGATGCTCCAACCCCTCAGTGCTAGGGCACTTCAGCTAGAAGTGTTTTGTTTTTACGATGGGGGGAAAAAAGGACACTTCATCTATCCCTGTAGAAATGGTGATTCAGTCTGTGCGAGACCGAATCTTGGATTTACATCTTTTGTTTAGATTTGGTCTGTTAATAAGTTCTGGCGTACGAGGATAATTTTACTATTATACAAAACTGTAATTTTTTTTGTGTATGCTATTGAGAACACGCTGTATTTTATGTAAATTAGTTTCCCTGGAGCTTCTGACTAAACCCTGACCTTCTTTGTCATTGTACACACAGTGCCAATTCATGTCAACCTCTTGTTAGTGTCAACAGCACAACAGACGATTGATTACAGATCCTTTTGCATTGGAAAGTTCTTATTTAAGCTGTAAAATAATCGTTTTTCTACATTTAAATGAGCAGGCTTGACGTTCAGGACACTTTGTAGCGTACGTGTAGCGCACACTGGGCTAACTTGACTGAGGGTGAGCACGGACGGTGTGCACGGACGGCTACCGCCATGACGTGCCAAACTGACGCACAATTGCAATGACTATGGCACAAAACTACAAACAAGTACTGTACAGTGTGTCGGTTCAAATTTCTGATGTGTAGTAGGGATTTACTTAATCCTCCCAAGAGTTAGGTAATGTGTCTGTATAAGGAAGGAGAGCTCAGCCTATTGAAAACTGTGACTGTGATTCAGGACGACGAGTGATTTCAGATCCTAATTTGGGAGCCATTTTGTTTGCGCACAAATGCCGGGCTCCCTTAGAGTGCGGCTTTGACTGGCCACGCTCTGTTTGAAACATGCACAACAAACGCCTTTCCACAATAACAACTAAATAAAAACTAAAAATACAAATCAAAACATCACTGCTGGTTCGAGTCTGTTTTTTTTTTTTGTTTTTTTATTGTACAAAATACAAAAGTAAACGTATTACATCAACAAACTGAACGACATCTCCTTCGGTTCCAGTTTCTGTGGATTTTTACCAGGTAAATATTTAACACTTCCACAGCCACACCCTCCCTCCCCCACCCGCCCATTAAGTTATATTCATTTCACCAAGTGTCTGACGCAGGAGTGACAGGGACCGCTCCTAAGCCTTTACAGTATATTTACATTGTGTCCAGTAAAGACACTGAAATATGAATGGGTAAAATGGGACACTCTTGACTCAAAGATTCACTCCAAGGAAGCTGAAATCTGGGCCACGAGGTCGGCAGTGCTGCTGGTTTTCTCTTCTGCACTGACAGTAAAAAGTCCAACAATGTCCCTGGTTGGCCAGAGGTTATGTACACTCACCTGATGTGTCAGGTGTTAATCAGCCCCTGGTTAGAGGGGAGGAGCGATCACCTGCAGCACTACTGGCCCCAGATTTGAGTGTCCCCGCTTTCCTCGATTTCGGTGAAACGCACCCGTCTCAAGTTCTGGGAATCTGTATTTGAGACCAATATCACCTTTTTTTAAAAAAAAAACGTTTTTAAAAAAATCTTTCTTTGGTGCTCATGCATGAAAACATGACAACGCAAGAACGAAGGGGAACTTTGACATGCAAGCTCCGCGAAAGCGTCGCCGCGGAAACCCAGCGTGAGGGGGGGTCGGCGCGCGTCACCTGCGTGAGGACGGCTCCGGAAACCTCTTTTACACGCGGACCCCAACACACTGGTGGAAGCCCCCTCCCCAATCCCACCCCCCCCCCCCTTTAACGGAGACCATTTCACATGATAAAAGCTTAGAAAACATCCAGGGGTTTAAAGAGTTAGCCAACACAGGCCAAAAAACTGCTGTTGCAGTGCTCCCTGTGGGCTAAAAATCACTGGCCACACCTACATCTGTGATGTCACAGCAGGTATTATTCCACAGACAGCTAAGGGCAGAATACTTGTAATGACATCACTGAGTGGGCGTGGCCAGCAGTGCAATCGGGTTGAAAAACTTTAATTCCACAGAGAGCGCTGCAGCGGCACTTCTGCGTCCTCTGTCTGTCTAACCCCTCAAGGTGCTTTCACGTTAAAAACAGAGCAGCATAGTGTTTATCTGGGAGTCTTCCTGCACTCGAACAGCAGAGGATAGATCTGCTCCACAGCGCTGGCCACCTGTCGGACGTTTGGTCCTGGGGGGGGGGGGGGGGGGGGCGGGGGGGCGGGGGTGACAAGGAGGGGGGATGGGTGGAAGGGGAAAAGGAGGGGGGACAGAGAGAAGATTCTAATAAACCACAGATCTAACTGGCAGACAACATGGCTGCCAGCTATTGTCCCAAAGGCTGCCTTCACAAACATCTTTCTGCAAACTCCCTCTTTCTGCAAACTCCCCTTGTGACTCGTCGTTTTGCTTTTGGCTCGATCGCCTTTTATAAAGTCGGGGATTTTTTGCAGTTCTTCCCCAAATTGGCCCCATTTAAATTCCTTTTTGAGAAGTAACCATTTTGAGGAACTCTGTCACAAGCCGAGTGTGAAAGGCACTCCATATTGTTTAAAATAAACAAGTTCGTTTTTTATTTTTTTTATTTCAAAGACCCAGAAGCGCTGCACGGCGAGTTCGTTCCTGAAGAGAGCGGCTTTTTGTGCCTCACATCCTTTGAAGATAGTTTCCATTTCACGCGTCTTTACCAAAGCTCGTTTACACAAGTTATTAGGCAAGGGGGGGGAATCGGATTTGGTGTTATGGCGATTGCGTGTGTAGTTTCCACTCTCTCTTCTTTTTTTCTGAGGTTGTGCGCATAATAGAATGCGGCTAAATGGGGCTTATTATAATAATAATTCCTAATATGCGCTCTTATCCCCTTTCTCTCTAATCCCCACAATATCTGCGCGAAATTCCGACTGTAATTACCAGCCTCTCTCTCCCCGGGGGGTTTATCTACAAACAGCCCAGAGCGTGGCTACAGGATTGGGCTTCATCATGCTGCATGATGCACCAGTACACCGCAAAGGCATTCAGCACACAGCAGATCGCCTGGACCGCAGTTGGCAGTAAGCTGTCGATTACTGCCTCACCTTAGCGTCGGACTGAGCTACTGCCAAAAACATAACCGGTCACATGACGTTAAATAATGAGACGGCCTATTCAAGGCCCGATTCCAGCCGCGTTACACGCCCTCCTTTCTGTGGGTCTGCGTCAGGCCAGAGGGAAGGACCTGTTGTTCTGTGACCCAGCCGGGGCTGATGGGTCCTGTCGCCGCTGCGCTATCAGGTGGCCAAACCCAAGGTGACCGCAGCACCTGTGCGCGGCTGGCACCGAGAGCCCTAATCGCCTGAGAAAGGCCGCTATCGCGCCCACGGGTGTGTGTGTGTGCGTGTGTGTGCTGTGTGTGCGTGTAGCAGATAAAGAGTGTGTTTGCGCGTACGCAGGACAGAGGAGATAGAGGCAATGACGTCGTGCGCACGCCTGTTTGTAATGACTGTGTAAGGCAGTGGTGTCAAACTCGTTGCCATGGAGGGCCGTGTGTATGCAGGTTTTCATTCCAGCCTCAGATCTTGATTATATAATTAGTTAAATTATTTGCTGAATTAGGGATGCAGGTTTGTGCACAATGGTGACCCGACGTCTATGGTGACCCGCATTGTCTAAATAAAAATGTTCTTATATTCTGTGCTTCAATGCAGTTAACCGCATATGGCTGAATGAGTAATTGGACTCAATTAAGGCAGCATTAATTGGTTGGAATGAAAACCTGCATACACACGGCCCTCCATGGCAACGAGTTTGACACCACTGGTGTAAGGGAATGCAGGTTCCAGTCCAGCTGTGATCTCACTGTATCGCTGAGCCACTCCCATCATGCCTTTCTATCATGCTAGCTGTGGCTCAATAGCGTGTGTGTGTGTGCACATTAGCATGTGCATATTAGCATGTGTGCGTGTGCGCTCATTAGCACGTGTGCACATTGGTGTGTGTGCGCGCATTAGCGTGTGCATATTAGCATGTGTGTGCACTCATTAGCGTCTGTCTGTGTGAGCTCGTTAGCGTGTGCATATTAGCATGTGTGCACTCATTAGCATCTGTCTGTGTGAGCTCATTAGCGTGTGTGTGTGAGCTCATTAGCACGTGAGCTCATTAGCGTCTGTCTGTGTGAGCTCGTTAGCGCTTTACCTGTTACTGTGATGCTGCCGGTGGAGAAGACCTGCACCGTCGCTCGCAGGGTTTTGATCCGGTATGACGCAGCAGGGTGAAGCTCAGGCTCATAGCTGAAACACACAGACACACACACACACACACACACACACAAACGCGTGTGCACGCACACACACACACAAACGCATGTCATTTTGACTGCTGTTGCACATTAGCATTTAAAAATGGGAGCACAGGAATAGTTCACCACTAGGTGTCACCCTAACTAAACTCTTACAACGGTTTTTGTAAATGGTCAATGGCAGGAGTGAACAATTTCATTCCTGGAGGGCTGGTGTGTATGCACATCTTTCTACACCAAATTAGCTCTATAAACCAACACCAGTTTGTCCACAGATTAGACCGGAGTAAGCATTTCATACAGGGATGCCAACAATGTTTCACTTTCAGTTAGTTAATTAGATAATTAACAACAGAGGTTTGCTTAATAAACCAGAAAGAAGCAGGCCTTCCTTGTCCACCGCTGGTGTTCTTGGTTGCCAGCCCACTAGCCCAGGTGCTGTTCTACGGCCAGGATAAGCATGTCTGCTTTGATGAAGACGGTGGGGGCTTGGCTCTTACCTGGCAATGGGTCTGTTGCTCTTTGTAAACTCAATCAGGTGGATTTGAAAGGGCATTGAGCAAACGGCCAGCACGTTAACGACCTTGAAGTCTGTGAATTTCACCTGACGAAAGACAGACAAGGTCACAACGTTCAGTCAGAGTTACGAAGAGGAGGGGGGGCTTTTCACCTTTTACTGTTTTTTTTATTTATTTAAGACAATCATAAAAGTTCCCAGATTTAAAAGACTAACATACAGAATGTCCTTAACAGAAGGAACCTCTCTATATGTTCCTGATAAAACGTGAATAATGTTTTATTGGGCGAGTTATTTTCCACATGGTGCATGACAGAATCCCCCAGGGCAGGGTGCGGACTGGCCCAGGCCGTTGCAGGAAGGTGTTTATGCGCATTCTGACCAGGTGACAGCCCCAGTCTCTGCTGGCGTCCCCAGCTCACCTCAGCGAGAGCACAGGTGACACCTCGCTGCTCCCACTCGATCACCCTGCAGCGCAGAGACACGCCACGCCCTCCAGCTTTAAAGCTTTAAACGCAGCCACTCCGCCTGTTCGCCACGCCCAGCACCCTGTGCCCTCAGTCAGGGTGAGAGTACAGGGTGTTTTCACAACTCTGCAAACTCCAGAACCCGTTTCCTAAGAAACTGAGCTGCTCCATTCCATGGCCTTATCTGAGAGGATCTGCTCTGTTCCCGCTTAATATTACAGGCGGATTTTTCGCAACCACTGTTAGTGAGGAAGAGTTAGCTTTAACCAAAGCAGGGCAGACATAAACAGCACGGAGTAACACGATAGCACATAATAATGTTTTCATTTACAAAGGCTGAGAGCCTCGTTTTGCTGATTGGTTCCCTCTGTCCAATCAAACGGCTGAGGTCTGCCTTCACCAGCTCAATGGAACGAGAAATAAAATGGGAGGAATAAAACGGGAACGAAACAGGAGGAATGAAACGTGAATAAAATGAGAGGAATGAAATGTGAATAAAATGAGAGGAATGAAATGTGAATAAAATGAGAGGAATGAAATGTGAATAAAATGAGAGGAATGAAATGTGAATAAAATGAGAGGAATGAAATGTGAATAAAATGAGAGGAATGAAACGTGAATAAAATGAGAGGAATGAAATGTGAATAAAATGAGAGGAATGAAATGTGAATAAAATGAGAGGAATGAAATGTGAATAAAATGAGAGGAATGAAATGTGAATAAAATGAGAGGAATGAAACGTGAATAAAATGAGAGGAATGAAATGTGAATAAAATGAGAGGAATGAAATGTGAATAAAATGAGAGGAATGAAATGTGAATAAAATGAGAGGAATGAAACGTGAATAAAATGAGAGGAATGAAATGTGAATAAAATGAGAGGAATGAAATGTGAATAAAATGAGAGGAATGAAATGTGAATAAAATGAGAGGAATGAAACGTGAATAAAATGAGAGGAATGAAACGTGAATAAAATGAGAGGAATGAAATGTGAATAAAATGAGAGGAATGAAATGTGAATAAAATGAGAGGAATGAAATGTGAATAAAATGAGAGGAATGAAATGTGAATAAAATGAGAGGAATGAAACGTGAATAAAATGAGAGGAATGAAATGTGAATAAAATGAGAGGAATGAAATGTGAATAAAATGAGAGGAATGAAATGTGAATAAAATGAGAGGAATGAAACGTGAATAAAATGAGAGGAATGAAATGTGAATAAAATGAGAGGAATGAAATGTGAATAAAATGAGAGGAATGAAATGTGAATAAAATGAGAGGAATGAAACGTGAATAAAATGAGAGGAATGAAATGTGAATAAAATGAGAGGAATGAAATGTGAATAAAATGAGAGGAATGAAACGTGAATAAAATGAGAGGAATGAAACGTGAATAAAATGAGAGGAATGAAATGTGAATAAAATGAGAGGAATGAAATGTGAATAAAATGAGAGGAATGAAATGTGAATAAAATGAGAGGAATGAAATGTGAATAAAATGAGAGGAATGAAATGTGAATAAAATGAGAGGAATGAAATGTGAATAAAATGAGAGGAATGAAATGTGAATAAAATGGGAGGAATGAAATGTGAATAAAATGGGAGGAATTAAACAGAATGAAACATTAGAAGACATTACAGGAAAGCAAATATGGAAAGAACTGAGGAATAAATCTGTAGCATCCAATAACTTCCACCAATTAGCAAAGAAATGTGTGTGTAGATGCATTTCCGTGTATATTATATAAGAGAACAAACCTTGAAACCCAGCTTCTGCAGGCAGCGGGCCAACCTACGAGCTCCATATTTCGCTTCTTCTTCACTGAATGGGGCACACGCGAAATCGTTCCTATTAGCTCAGGGTTTATATGTACCATTTACACACACACACACACACATACACACACTCCAAAAAAAATCCACCCAAGACATTCATCTGATTTCACTGCACTGTGGCGTGTTTCAAACGTAACTAGGGCAGCAGTGTAGTATAATGGGTAAGAAGCTAGTCTGGCAACCTAAAGGTCACAGGTTCAATTCCCAGGTAGAACACTGCCGTTGTACCCTTGAGCAAAGTACGTAACCTGCATTGCTTCAGTATATATCCAGCTGTATAAATGGATACAATGTAAATGCTATGTAAAAAAAAGTTGTGTAAGTCGCTCTGGATAAGAGCGTCAGCTAAACGCCTGTAATGTAATGTAATGTGATGTAATGTAAAGCAACTGCTCAGAATAAGACCGCGAGTTACCTGGTAGCTCCTGTGCAAATTATTTTTCCTGAGGACCATATGGAAGCCGTGATCCTGGGCTTCCTAAGCTTCATCAGCACTTTCTGCGGAAGAAGAGAGAGAGGCGAACGCGTTTGTCACGGCGCGTTCCGGAATAAATCTTTTAAAGTGTGCAAGCATGACTCCCCGGGGCTGTCAAAGACTTCATCCCATGAGCAGCACACCTGTTTCCAAACCTGGCTGCTGGCATGTGCTGTGGTGACCTCTAGTGGAAACCTGGTTCAAAGGGCCTATTTTTAAACTTTAAAAAAAATGTGTGATTCCTCAGGGCGGAGTGCTTTTCACCCACATCAGTGGGTGCTTTAAAAAATAAATACATACTTACCACACATTATTCACTATGTTCCTTATGGCCGACTGGCTGACCAAATAACATGCTTACAGGACTGCATTTGTATAGTGCATTTCATCTCATGATCTCAAAGCTCTCTAGAGTGGGGAGTGGAGCGGGGGGGGGGGGGGGGATGGCGGAACCACAGCCGGCAGCACTGTGTAGCTGGGTGTTGCACGGCAGCCATTTTATACCAGAACGCTCACCACACATCAGCCGAGGTGGATCGAGAGGGAATTACTGAGCCAGTTAAAGGCAGTCCAGAACGTAGGAATGGAACCTGTGATATTTGCTGACTTTAGCTCCCTTTTTGGGTTCAGCACTTTAGCCGCTACGACACACTATGTGCACCGTACTCCGGTCAAAGCTATCGGACGCAGTGCATTAAGCACACTGGACAGGGCAAGGTCAGGTGCCTACCCCAACTTCGGGCTTGTAGATGACGTTTGTTCCCTCCAGTGCGATCGTGCGTAGGTTCAAGTGGCACCGCGTTCTGAACACGGCGACCACGTTGGTAATGATAATGTCCAGGGCAACATCGTTGTTTGATTCCATCAGGAAGGCTGTAACAGGGGCGTTCACTGATTCATGCCAAGAGCCAGGGCACTGAACCTGAAACAAGGAGCATGGCGATCACAGGCTGCCTTATACTGCACTTGTATCGTTAGCTTGATGCCGCAGCTTGTCGTCCTGCCTCCTAGTTTGACCTGACAACACTCTCTGACCTAGCCAATGCTTACTGTGTGAACTGGGCTTAATGTGTTCATGGCTAACTGAATGACTGTTACATAATGAGTATTGTACCTTATCGGACCTGTGTTCTGTAGTTGTTCCAATGACCTTAGGTATGCACTTATTGTACGTCACTTAGGAAGCGTCTGCCAAATAAATGTAATGTATTTTTAGTACAGGAAGGATTCGTGCAAACTGATTAGTAAGATATCAGATGCTCAGCTAAGTTTAATTTTTACAGTCACATATTCCACTAGCATCCGTCCATCCACAAAAAAGTGTCCAAAATATCAGGTGGCCCTCTCATTACTTTCATAGGGCTGAAGGTAGTGATACATGCTGGCTGCAGTTATATTGCATTGCCCTTAGTGTTTAGATTCCATTATTTTGCATTTATTTGAATTACGTTGACTGGTAGCCTGTAGGTCGTATTATTTATGGGAAGAGTAGTTGCAACACCAGGGATTTATTCATGCTAACATCAAGCTACGCCCTGACCACTAAGTCCAGCAGAATAGCTCAGTCCACATCTTACCTGTCGGCGCGTCACAGCCACGACTCTGCGGGAGGGCTCTCTCGGAAGTCTTTAGATGCGTTGATTTCATAAACCATGGATACCGTTTGGTGGTGCTTTTTTGCCGTGGTCCCTATGGATTTGAACGCCAAAATGGTTTATTATTGTCAGGATGGTATCAAAAGACAAAAGAGCACACATTATGTCGTTAAGCTTGCGACCTCGTGCCAAAGTCATATTATTAGCTGGACCCATCAAATGTAGCTATGGTGACAGTTACATTGAACTAGAAACACATAAATAAGGATATATTCAGCTAGCCGGCAAAATAGCTAGTCTACATGCTGCCGACTTTGACCTAGCTAGCCAACGTTAGCAACCGAGCAAAGTTAGCGCAGTCCTTGCTTTCATTGCTAGCTAGCTAACTGGCTACTCACTATTGTTTGTTGACGTGACATTACACAAGCACACACCTAGCAAGCTAACATATACTTCTGACTATCCACCATTTTCTAAGGTTCATATTGGGGATCTGTTGGTTCACTCCGAATTTATCCACAGCTTATCCAGTTAACTAGACATTAATAAACCAACAAAATATCTACTCTAGCTAGACAATTCGCCGCTATTTATTACAGGTTAGTGAACGGGTAGCCTCTAGCTGATGGGTCGTAGATACTCAGTGATGTACGGCTAACGGTGCCTACACAGCCAACTAGCAGCTAGCTAGGTAACATCATGTTAACGTAATTTTCTATCAGTAACCCAGCAAGTGAATTTTGTACCGGTTTCTAGTTTTATTAGCTAGCAACGCATGTCTAACGCAGGTAGCTTGTCTACTGGGAATCAACTGCGTCTCGGCTATGCTATAGCTTATTGGGTTGCTAGTCGTACGAGCTAGTTAGTTACATGCCTAGGTCACATTGGGCTTGGCTGGCCTTACCACTAGCTCGTATTTCAAAGCCTACATAGCCTACTAGCTAGCTAACTAGCTATCTGGCTAACTAGCGGATTAAATTGCATGGCTCCCTAGCTAGTTAGCAAACTAGATACTAATACTGGGGGAAACAGCCTAGCTATTGCTATGTGAAGAAATCGCCGGATTTCTGGCTACCAAATTAAAATGCAAAATAAAAAACTAGAAATTTTAATAATTTGTAAAACAGTATATTTACTAACTGACGTTACCGCTTCCACATACGTTTTTAACTTCTGTACCGGAATGCTCTTTAAACAAAACAAATGCCACCCCCGGTGTAGCGTAGACAGTTGAGAAATAGCCGGCTTGGCGTTTTAGCTAGAGCTGAAGTTTGGCAACAGAGGTTTCCTGAAATGCACTAGCGCCACCACCTACTCTTGGAGGACCACGACTCCCGATTCGCTGATCTCAAAAGTAACAAACGTGCCTCAATGCGTCCTCTGGAAACACGAACACGCAAAATACGCTTCTTGACTTATTCAAGCTATATATTATTAAGTGACTTTGCAACACAAATATACAAATATAAAAAGGAAAAAAAAACAACAGAAAAACTAAATGTACGCACGTAATGTAATACTCTTGTTTGTTGTATCAGCACCTCATGGCCACTAGTTTTTGTAACTTTGTTTTGTACTTTAGGGCCGAACATTTGGTTTTTTGGGGGGGAAAAAACAACGTATAAATCAGTATACAAGCAGAAAATCTTTCATGGACTAATATAATCAGCTGGCCCGCAAGAAATATACAGTATACCAAATAAGTATCACAGATCTCTATGAGGGAAAAAGAAATGTGGAAGTCTTTCTTGTTGTTGTTTATTAGACTGCTTTTCAATGAAAAACAGTTCAAAGCACTGGGGGATGAGCAATTGTTGAGGACGTGAAGATGGCCAAAAGTCAAATTAATTCAAGGGGCATTTCACAGCCTCTACTGCTTCCAATTTACCTCTCACGGAGATTTGTTGTGGAGATAATTCTTCCGAAATGCCACCGCACTTCAGGAGAGGCCTCATTCTGTACCTCATCCAGTTTATATTCGGATCAGCTCGCATTTATTTTGCGGTGTCGCGGTGGCAGCTGAGTGGATAAACAGCCTTGCCGTGAGTGGATGCTTCTGGGTTCTGCGCATTGTTTGCAGATGCTGGAGCAGTGCCGGTAGCAGACATCACATGTTCTAAAGTGGTGGCCGGCTTCTTGTACGTGAAAATTCGCAGCTGTTGAGTCTGTGTGTGAGATGAAGCCAGTAATTTGCAGCACCCTCCCTCAATGGCAGCCACTGTTGGTGAAATGGGCCTCACAACAATTAGTGCACTTTCGCACCAAGTTGTCTTGAAATTGTTTGCACCCTTCCATCCATCCATTATCTGTATCTGCTTGGGGAGTTCAGGAGCCTATCACAGCATGAATTGGGTGAGAGGCAGGAATACACCCTGGACAGGTCACCAATCTATCGCAGGGTGCACCCTTGCGCACTTAAAAATAAAAAATAAAAAATAAAAAACTTATTTTTTATTTTCTACTTTATCTTTGCTTTGTTTCAGATAACAGATATTGAATGAACTGAAACTTTAAATAATATGCAGATGATCTGAACACTGTTCATTCAGTCCATTCACTGCTGCAAGAATTAGATAGATTTTGCTTTTTTTTCAGTCAGATTGCATTGCATTTCTTCAGATTAACTGTAGGTTTTCAGTCAGCTTAACCTGCTGTTCATCTGTGGCCGAAGTCACTTGTGAAATGCATACACATAATGCAGACTTTACCTCTGGGGAAAACACCAAGGATTTTCATATTTATGCTAGAATTTGTCGCTTGAATTTATTGCTCCATATTGTCTGAGGCGAGGTATCTTTGGGCCGAGATTGTTTGGGGTTACTTTGACGCTTCCACTAAAGGATTGCTTCACATCCTTTCAGGGGATTTGGATTTCCGTGGCTCTCCGAAACTCGGAGGTGGAATTGAACGCACCTGGACGTCCCGGCGTCGGTTTTCCGAAGCGCAAAATTAAGATGCCACGACGCATTAAAAAGTTTCCCCGTCCTTGGATGCGTCGCCATGGCGATTGGCCTTCTCCTTTCCCAGCTGCCTCGGCGACCTCCGCGTACCCTTGAAGCTGGGCGGGCACATAAGGACCTTGTTTGGCTGTTTATCTTGGTCCAACATCAGAGATCCATTATTTAGTATTTAATGCACTTTTGTTATTTATTAGCCTCTCTGCGCTATGAACTTGTGAGGACCCTCCCCTCTGGACCAAACCGCTGCGTTTCAGCCAGAGGCCAGAGAGTGACCCCCCCGCCTTCACCCCCCCTTGCCCCCCCCCACCCCCCCCACCCCTCCCAGAACCCCCCCACCACACCCCACACGCCCCTCCCCGAAGCCCTTCTATTCTATAAATACGCCTGATGTTTGACTTCTTTGCGAGCCGTGAATCCCCAGACATTCCCGCGGACTCAGAACTGATCGGCCCGGCCTGTGTGTGAGCGCGATGCTGCATCCAACACTCATGCGACCGCCGCAAGAACTCAATTAATCCATTTCCTGTATGCGCAGCTGATTAATTGCACCGAATTGCTAAAACAACATCGGCTTAAATGGCTTGTGTGGAAAAAGACGTTCTCCAAAGCAAATGGCCAACATCTTACTTTTATCTTCCCTCCATATATTAACCCCTTATTATACGGACAAATTTGTTTTCTGAAGCAATTTAGAATAAGCACCTTCATCAAGGCTAAAACAGCCTACATGGTATGATGTTCATTCTTAAATGTCAAATCAACTCTGATGACGTACTTTAGGCATCATTTGATCCCTATTGGACTCAAATAATCTCCGTTAGAGTTTAATTTAATGCTGACCTGAGTTACCAGCATTTCTTTTATCCCCAGGTACTCACACTTCATTCTTTTATTTTCATGAAGAACTCTTAATGATAATCAACATAACATAGCATAAAATAATGAGAACAGGCCATTCGGCCTAAAAATGCTCGCTGTTTTCCTACCACTGAAGGCTACCAAGTGCTCATCGAACATCTACAAACTAGACGATACAGTTTCAAGCACAGTATCAAGCCTGGTCTTGAAAACCTCCAGAGCTTCTGACTGGGATTGATAGAGTGCTAGATAGCATCAAGCAGGAGGTGCACTTCCTTGAGAAACGGATGCAAATTAAAAGTACCTCAAAAGCAGAACTTATTGCTGGGGAGGTGAACCCTGTTCCACTCCGGCTGATTCAGTCGGTGGGTTGACTTCTCGGGAGGACATTTTGTTGTCTTCCTAAAACATATTAATAGATTTTGGCATCAGTGTGAATACCGTGTAAATCTTGAATACAGGCAGATGTTTCACTGAGGAAATTCTCAGAGAGAACACAGTATACAATGTCATCATGACTTGGAGAAAAAAAAGTGTTTTTTCCTTGCATTACCAATTGGTACCCATGCTAACACACAACTTGATTAGCCTTCAAAACAAAAATGCAGTACCTATAACTTAGTCTGGAAGAAGAGATGAGAAATCTGGAGTTCTATCCAACATTCATAAATGATTCCCTGAGGATATATATTTTTTAATTTTAAACCTTTTTATGAGGCAATAGCTC
Organism: Anguilla anguilla; assembly: GCF_013347855.1. Lineage (NCBI taxonomy): Eukaryota > Metazoa > Chordata > Actinopteri > Anguilliformes > Anguillidae > Anguilla > Anguilla anguilla. The sequence continues at coordinate 58,311,236 of NC_049206.1, read as the reverse complement.
AAATTAATGTAATTACCCATTGGAAACCTGCATAGATGTAAAACAAAACAAATGCACTGAGATAGGATGAGAACAACCTCAGTGGTTATCATTAAAACAGAGGACCTCAGTGCTAATGCCTCTAAGGCCTGCAGGGGAACAAGAAGCACGCCGAGGAGCCCGTAGACAAGACGTTTCATTTCCCTCCGTCATCTTGGCATTGTCAACCTCACAGGAAGAAGACTACTTCACTGCTTCACTGTTTCACTCCAACAATATCCATTTCCCAGTGTTTACAATACAATGCTTTTTGGAGAGGGGTTGGGGTTTTTTTTTTAAGGGGGGGGGGGGGACTAAGCTGAACATCTGCGTTAGCGCTGGTACATTAGCGGGCCGGCACGGATCCACGCCGCCGCGTCCCTGGCGAACGACGAGAGCCGATTCATTAGGAGGACGTTTTTTTTTTAATATCGAGCGCGGTCCGGTCTGAGTGCCGCACCTGCAGCCTCTCCTCCAGTTTACGCCGCTGCCAACGAGGGAAGAGGACGGAGATTTATGGCCGTGGAGCCGCGCTGGAGCGCGCTGGAGCAGGGGGGTGGGGGGGGGACACACAGGAACCGCGGGCCGCTTCTATAAACAAAGATGTGGGAAGCTGTCGGTGTTTACACCAGCCGCGCTCGTAGGCCTCGTCGCTACGACACGTTCGGGGTGATATCATGAATTACGCTAAGCTCCGCACATGTCAGTGGTTTAGTCTGGCCGGGGCGCTCCCATAATCCTTTTCAGTTCTAGGGTGGGGGGGGGGGGACGTGTCCCGCGTTGTACAGTTTTCCACCGTTCGAGCTCCTAAAAAAACGGTGTAATTAAAACGTGTCTCTGATAACGAGGAGCGAACGCGTTGCATCGTCACTGAGCAATTTATCGAGGCACAGATGTGGGACGGGAGTTTTGGTTTCAAGCGATCTTTGCTTGTTGTTCACTGCTCGATCTCGGATCAGTGCAGAGTGAAAGTTGTTGAAGCTCAATTCTCGTGAATTCTAAGGGACTAAAATATCCCCTAAACCTTCCCACCCCCAGATCTGTCAGCAACAGACAGCAAAGTGACCACTGGAAAGACCTCCACCCCCTCTAGATGGACACCCGTGACACATCCACTACTTACTAGTGAACCGCATGTACAGACCGTTTATCCTGTGATGTAAGGGCATGTTTGACTGCCTTGAATGTTTGTTTCTTTTTGAATTTTAAAAGAAACGCCCCTTTTACTTGGAAAAATGTATAAAACAACAAGAGGTGCAGTCCATTCTGTGGCAAAGCGTACAGGGAGAGGGAGGGTTGAGAGTTAAGAGGTTAGCTGCTGGCGCAGGGAGCCAGTAGAATTCCACAGGGCTAGCGGCCACAGGGGCTGGCGCTGTTTGCCATTCCCCCGAGCTCTGCTTATGCTGCTCCTGAGACAGCCCAGATTGCTTGGAGGGATATTCTCCTCATATCAGCGACGCATCCTCTGCATTGTTTGAAAACGTGGCCACAGAAATACAAACAGTTGAAATCAGGAACACAAGCATTGTGCTCCGCAGATTTACATAATGAAACACGCAAGGCTCTTGTAAACTCTTTTGGGGCCGTTCACACTGGTGCGAATGAGAACCAAAACAGGATCCTGCTCAGTCTGGTTCAACGTCAGTTTGTCAAATCATCTGACCTAGATGTTGAACTTAATTGACCTGGTCTAGCTGTGTGCAGTGAAATGAAATATACTGAAAGTAATTTTAAATTATAATATATTATCAAGGTATTACATTACTTAATATATGAGCAAAAATAAACTTATCTGTACAAAATCATTAGTGCATTTATATTTAGCTACTTAAACTTTGTTTTTGTTTGGGTGTCTCAGTAATCAGTGATGACCTTTGAACTGCAGAAGATGACATCATGTTTTTCCATTTTTACCAAGGGAAAAGACAGCTGGATATACACCTGGATTTAATAGACCTTTGTTCTTCGTTTTTACTTACAATAAACTGCAAGTGTTTAATTCATTTTATTCACAAATTCAGCCGGGCAATTTCAGCCTAATCAGCCAAAGTAACTCATCAAACTCTTAGTGAGAACAAAAACAAACACTTGTGTGTGTGATTGTGAGTCTAAATTAAATTTGATTGAATCCAGTTTGCAGCCTATCCAGCTCGGAACAACGAGTCCTAAAAACAGATCAACAGGCTCGGGAATGGCTATCTAAATAAGGATGTGTGACACTGTTGAAAGCCTTATCAGCCCATCAGACATTACTCACAGTCTGCGAGCAGCCGCCAAACTATGTCTCAATAACAGTTTCTGACTAAATTAGGTTCAGGCTTGGACCAACTTTGGACCGAATCAGGCCTCAATTTATTATAAGAGTTTTGGCTCTTATAATAATATCACCTTGCAATAAAGTGCAGTCTGTCATTTCTTCCTGTTTTTAAGATTTTAGATTCCTGGTATTTCATGGCTGGCCAAATGCCAATGATCGGTTTGGCTTGCCAAACTAATAACAATTTATATAAGCTCCCATTCTCACACAGACACACAGTCAATGTAGACAAACAGACAACCGTACACACGCACTCACACAGACAACCATACTCATACACACACGCACACACGTGCATGCACGCACACACACACACAAACGCACACACCACTCATGCACACTCACAGACACTCTCTCACACGTGCATACATGTGCACACACACACACACACACACACAAACGCACACACCACTCATGCACACTCACAGACACTCTCTCACACGTGCATACATGTGCACACACACACACACACACACACACACACACGTGCGCACACCTACAGTAAGATAAACGCACTCAACGTTTGGAGGAGATCAGTCAACCCCCGGAGTCTTCCTCTTTCGCAGGGTCGTATTCTCAGACATAAACAAGCGCTGAGTTGTCTGACAGCGCATTACCCCCTTTTGCCCGCCAAACGAAAATGGAAGGGGGTCCAGACGGAGGGGCTGAACCTGTTCAAACGCTCACGAGCAAAAACATGTCACTTCGATTCCACACTTCAATATTAAATGGTACTCCTTAAAATTCTTTTTTTTTTCCTTCTTCAGAGTGGATGGGTGGGGGAGTGGATTCGATGGGCGTTTGGGATGGGGGGAAGGGGGGGGGGGGGGCGAGCGTTTAGGATGGGGGGGGAGGGGTCTGCGGTATCATTTGGTTGGCTGATTGCAGACGACCTCAGATCTCACAACAATTAAACGCCTGGTTACCCTCTGAAGACCTCGGCCCGTGTGGGTGTGGGGGTTGGGGTGTTAATCTCAAAGTGATACGTCTCTGTCACTGGCGATGAGGTATTTGACTCAGACTTGGGGGGGGGGGGCGAGGGGGGGGGCACACAGAGGCTCGATGTTGTTAAACCAACCACCACCCCCTCCCTCCCCGTCCGACTGTGGCCTTTCCTAAGACGAGCAGATATCATGTTTAAAAAGAAAATAACGACCTGATTTAGGTGACTCCTCTTACTTGTCTTCTGCCGACTTGTGGATCTCCAGACCCCCCCCCCCCCCCCCCGCCCCAAGCCCCCCCCACACCCCTCCTCGATGTTTTTCACATAGCCATCTCTGTATTACAGGAATGTTTTGATACCATTTACTCAAGAAGGCAAATTCAACAAGGCCAAATGACATATATATATATATATATATATATATATATATATATATATATATATATATATATATATATATATTTTACAAGGAATGAAACATTCTATTCAGTTTACTGGCTGGTGCTCGTGGCCACACAGAAACACGATGGCCACCTTTGTTTTGCTAAAGCTTGTATTGGTGAAGATACTGTGTTGAAGCTTACAGTGCGCAGAACTATGCTTGGGAGAGGACTAACGGGGGGGGGGGGGGGGGGGGGGGGGGGGACTCGTGGTTTGTGGTCTGGGTTAAAAAAGAAACGGTTGTGTGAAGATTATTTTGTGGAATTTTAAATGCTCGCTTGCTGACACTGAGCAGGCTCGTTAGAAAACTGTACACTGCATGAACCAAACACTCTCCCTCCCTCTCTTCCTCCCTCCGCACCCCTCCAACATTCAGCTCTTCTCTCTTTCTGTGCACCGCACAAGTCAAGTACATAGTCCCTTTTTAAAACATGAAAGATAAAAGACCTTTTGAAGACGTTTTTAATACACGATTATTAATTTGATATAAAGCAGTAGATTTTTGGAAGATCACGTATTCGTCACTGCTATCTAATATTCCTTTTCTGCTGGAAGCAGAGTTTGAGAGCGTATATGAACGCAAGCCATCGCATTATCGGTGCAGAATGTTTATCTAGCCATCCATCTGATGTGATCAGACAGGGACACTGATGGGGTAATGTTACTGGGATGGGACAGCCAGGGGGCCTGTGCTGGAGTGGAAAACTGTATCTGCTTCCCACATCTGGTATGGAACCTGGCTCCTCCAGATCTATGCCTGTCTCTCTACACACACACACACACACACAAAGTACACTTTGAAGAGTAGGTATTTGTTTTTGGAATGCTTTTTTTTTCTTCAAAATTCCAAGTCATTGTTCCAGAACTCCACTGCTTTCATTCGCCAGCAGTGATTGTTACATCAGCATTAGAATGTTCAGTTTAGAACACTGTAATCACACATTTGTGATCTCATACCTTAAAGGGTTAAAGAAAACCCTCAGTCCTTACTGCTGGCCACTAAAAGTGTAGAGCTGGTCATTGCGTGTTTAAAAACACGGGGGGGGGGGGGGGGGGGCACAGAGGTACAGTAAAGCAGTAGCTGCTGGATGCCACGGCAGTGCCAGTCAGCAGGAAGTTGGCGAGGCGAGGCCAGGCGCTATATTCGTTTTTTCTCCCTCTCTCTGTCCGCCCAGTCCCGCCCCCTTCCGTGGCTTTTTTGAGGGAGGGTTCTGTACCGCGGGGGTTATGAGCTGCCTGAAGAAAGATGTTCTGCTGACTTTTTAACATTTTGGATTGCATCTCGCGGGCCTGGATTAATGGTCCCCTTGGGAGTCAGCCAAAGGCTGCGGGCCTTTAAGAAAATATTCTTGGAAAATAGGTTCATCATTACGGACCTCTTCTCATCAGTAACCCCATATGGGCCCAGCGCCTGAGCGGGAAAGACGAGCTCCTCGCCCAAAAAAGGCAGCCGATTGTTAATATCACAGGAAGTCATTAACCTTGTGCTAATAAAGCATTGTGGGTGCTCTGCCCGACCTCCAGGCCGACTGGAACGTGACGGATTGCCTCCCTCCATCATGTGAGAATTGGATATAATTCATTAGCATTGGAACACTCCCCTGTTCTGACCGTCACGCTGAGTATATTCTATGCAGTAGTGAATTAAAATAACGTGTTTGGTGTCTTACAGGAGCTTATTTACTTTCATGAAACATTGAAACCAAGGATAAGAACATTAAATTCAATAGCATGTAGTGACCAAAAAAAAAAAACAATCCACTATAACTTCATTTTGGCGTACGGTGTCGATAGAATTTATGAAAATGCAAGCCCTCCCCAGACATTCCAAATATTCCAATAATTTCAAAGCTTATGATTTTTTCCCCCCTCCCCCATTTGTTTAGAATATCATGAGTGACTGAAGCACTCATAATCTCAGCCTGGAAAAAATGTCTTTAATGGCAAGATGGTGAAAGAAAAATGCGATTTGTTCTGTAAACATGCAGTGCTTCGGACAGAGAGGGGAAGGCAGTCACTGAATCTCATTCAGCAACTAAATGAATGCAGGTGATAGTAAGAGCTTTTTAGGGTGGGGGGGGGTATTAAATAAAATAGCGGAAGAGGAAGCAAGGGCCTGTTGGATTGATTGGATAACAGATTCAAAGATATGTCTGAGGTGACCATTTGAGCCTTTGATGCATGCTGTAGGAGTAGAACATACAGAGTTTTGTTGCGCAAAGACACTTTGAAAACAGGGCTTTCCAGTAAAACTCCGGAAAGGAACATAATTACTCTGGAATAATAAATATAGATGTTTCCTGCTTGCTGATCTTTTTTTTTAAAACCATGGACACCAAGTTGGAGTCCTGTAGAGAGAAACCAGTACAGTGCATGGTTTTGAATGATATGAAGTCACGTCAGTGAGGTCTGCAGGGCCAGCTTTTACATTTTTTTTAATGTGGCTACCTGCATCAATTAGACAATCCCTTTAATTAAATTCTGTCTGTGTATCAAGCCAGGATGTTTCATTCCATCTTCGTGAATTAAACTGGAATTGTGGGCGACGCCACTGACTGACTTGCAGTAAGCACGATTAAAACATCTGGTAACTTTATATGAATGGTCCTTCATAGGAGCTTTATAACACCTTTATAAGCCATACATAGCGCATTCATAAGCAGAGCGTGGCTTGTACAGTCTGTGTGGATAGTCACTCACTTCTCCAATGTCAGCTCAATAAATGGTCACGCTGCTGATTGGTTAAACTGGCTAATATTAGTTAAATATTCGCTTACTGATAGAATATTCACAGTCTCCAAATAACAAACACCAAGTCCTTCTGTAGTGAGCAGTATATCAAAGAATTTAAAAAACTCAAAACATCAACCGAATAAAATAGCCTTAATATCACAGTGTTTGTTTCTTTGATTCTTAATGTGACATAACTATTTAGAAATATGATTTAGACTGTAGACTGCCTTGATTTTAAATGCTTATAATGAGCAAGCAGGACTACTGGTGCCCCATTAGTAATACTGCAGCTGTTTGTATATAACACACACACATACACACACACATACTAAAAGGAATGATATATACTGCTTCCTTTCCTGTGCAGTATTTTTCTTGGTGATGCATCAAGTTCTGTAATGAATATATGTGACCGTACATGCTTTGAGCCAGAATCTGCAGGAAAACATCAAATAGTTTATTTAGGCTGATAATGAAATTAATGTGCACACAAAACAAATATTTTACTTGCAGTGAAATTTATGAATCGGGGGGGGAAAAAGCTTCTCAAAAAGAAAAACAGTCAGGTACTGACCAAAAGCACAATATCGCTAGCCTCGAAGAATTGTGTTTGTACGTATTTTTCTATCGTTTGCCCTTCAGCATCCTCTATTTTAAATCTTCCCTCTCTATATTAATTTATTACTTTAACAAATGGTTTTTGTAGCACCTGACAAACCCTGTCCTGTGCTTTCTCCCCTTTGGATATCCTCCAAACCACCGTGCCCACCATTAAGCTCTGTTCCTTCTCAAGCAGCCTCTGGCCCACCGCTCTGTTTATAGGACAAAGGTCGGGGAATGCCCAATTTATGTCTCGTCGTTCGTATGAATTAAGCGCGATGGCTCTTGTCCAAGGCAGCGACACAGAGTGTAGCCGCGTAAAAAAAAAAAAAAAAAGAACGCTGCAAGGATGTTAATGAAAACAGCCAGGGGAAATGCTGTTTTTATGAGGACGGCCTACCCATTACCCTTTTTGCTTTTTTTTTTTTTTTTTTGCGATATGTCCTGTGCTATTGTTCCAACATAAATAAAGTTTCTTCAAATGGTATTTTGGAGAAAAATAAAGCCCGGCCATTTTATTTACTCCCTAAGAGATAAGGGAAACAGTTCAATTCCATTTCCGCACATGACAGGGCTGGTTTACCAGGAAGAGCATTTTCTTATGAGGAAAAGCACTGAAGCCAAGATTCAGCCTGAAAATGAAAGGCTATGTCATTCAAGAATGTAAGAATCAATGACATTTTAAAGATTTTTGCACATCATATGAAGTTCAGTGATGCACTGTGTGCACTCAGAGGCGAGCTGGTTAAGGCTGCGAAGTGAAGAACAGAGAAACAGTTTAAACACTTTGTCTACAGGTTCCTCTGTCTGAGCCAAAGCTATCGGGTCCTCCAGTAACCTGCATTTCTAAGTGTTCCACTCAACGTTCGCCTGCCTGCGTCTTTTTGAGTGGCATAACCAAAAGTCATTTTAAGGCAATGGCCGAACTGGAACTGTAATCGACCCACACCAATTTTTGGTTTTCAGGAATATTCCTGGAATGTTGGGGAGGTTAACAGACATGTACGTGACCTGCGTTCAGTCTCCTGGACGTCCCTTGGACATTATCTTCAAGTCACAAGGAGCATTGCCGGAAATTTTTTATTTGTGTATTTTTGCAGTATGGCTATTATAAGTTTAAAAATCATTTTAATTATAGATGGTCAATGATGATTAATGTTTATGTTACCACGCATGTTAGCAATAGGCCCATTATATCAATCTGCCTTTTGAATACTTTCATTTAGAACATTCTTAAATGTACTTGACCTGTAACCTCCGTGATGCTTTTTCCTGACTAAATGAGAACCATCATTGGATGTAGCCAGTGAATTTGCATGGAACCTTTTTTTTCTGTGGTCTTGACAGAAATTATTTGAAACATTAAGTATACTTTTAAGACTCTTCAGGAAAATGTTCTCATCAAAAACGCTGGCTCACAACCAAATGCAGCCTAGTGTTCCCCAACGTTTTTTTTAAACGTTTCGTGTTAGCCGGATAACTGTGATCCTTGAGGATTTCACCGCCGCGCGCTGGAGCTTTCCATTTATCAGGTGCAGGAGTGGCGGCCGGCGCATGTTTGAAAATTCCTTTGGCTGTGCGTTATGCTTGATCTTTGTTCCCGCTCATCATTCATCAACGGGGTCCGCTTCCTCGCGCTGTTTGGCTTTCGGGGGTTTTGACAACAAGTTCGCCTCGCTGCCAAACTCCGAAATCGCGGCTTCCGCACCGATTTGTTTCTACGCGCTTTTCATCAACAGCAGTTCGGGATCGCGCGCAAAACCGCTAATATGTATTTGCGGTATATTGGTGGCGGCTCGCTTTTAGGTCTGTTCCCATTTGGCAAGGTGACAGAGCCATTTGCTTGCATCGTTTATGCTACGCTGGCCAAAAAGGATCTAAGGCTTCACGTGTGTGCTGATTTGTTTTGATGTATAGGTGGAGAGACCAGTGGCGAAAGATAATGGAATTAAACCCTTCCCTTTAAGACTCTTCTTTTCCGCTGCCCCTCACCTTCATATTTGAAATACTCTCGAGCCATTGCGCGAGACAAATTGCGTATCACTGTGTGTGCCATCTAACGCCTGCAATGTTCTGTTCCGTGATTTATACTAATGTGCGGGAACGTATATTTTCTTATCGTGATGGAGGCATTTTGGAGGACACAGAATACCTAAATCAGAGAACAAGAAGGTGAGGGGGACATATATGGTTATCTAATTATTATAAATACAGCAATCAAAATATTAATGCACAGCATATGCTGACAACATCACACTAGGGAGCTGTTTTGTTATTTATGAATAAACAACTGGTGATATTTACGATGAAATAAATAATAGGGAAATATGAAATGAACAGCGAGGAGCCCAAGCATGAAATCATTTGTAACATGAAATATGTATAAAAAATGCAGTTATTAATGACAAGCATGCAACCGGTGCTTTCATATCATGGGGATGTTGTTTGTTTAGTAATGACGACTAGGAGACCAGAATCAATAAGGCCCGAATGCTCTTTCCAAGCCACTTTATCTCAATATCAACAGAAATCGGAGGTCAGGGTTTGGCGCAAGAATTTAAGAGCGGAAATAGGCTTTGCATTAAGAAAATGGAGGACTGGAGCCAAGCACTTGAGATTTCAACACAAGTGACCATAAACAATTTCTGATCGGCTGTGCGCTGCCAAAATAAATAGTCAAATAAAGCGCAGGGGAGATGGTATTAATCTCGCAAACGACTGTTTTTCCTATTTAAGTAGAAGACAGAGAAAACTACAAAGCCTATAGATTTGTGAGCTGTGAACTTTTTAGGTGGTGAAGGCAGGAAAGGCCGAGCTTTCAAAGGGTCCTTTTGCTTTAATTTGGGGGGGAGGGGGGGAGAAAGGGGGAACACTGCTCACATCTCTCCATCTCTGACTCACTCCTTACAGTAGGTTGCGTAAGAAGAGTCCCCTTTATGTTATACAGAACTCATGGTGGAGTTTTTTGTTATTTTACACTTCGATTGCTCAGCCTTCCCTCGTCTCCATTTAGCTAATCCAGGATCTGGCTGCTTGACTCTCTTCATTCTTTCTTTATTTAGCAGACTGTGCTTTTTATACAGCATTTACATTACATTTTATACAGCTGGATATACACTGAAGCACTGCTGGTTAAGTACCTTGCTCAAGGGCACAGCAGCAGTGTTCTACCTGGGAATGGAAGACCAGTTCTTTCCATTACACTATACTGCTGGCCCCTGTCTTGTTCCTCTGTCCTTCTGTCCTTTTGCCCTGAGCTCTATGTGGCAGACAGTTTAGAAACAATGCTGTAGTTCATCTCTGTGCCACTGATGTTTTCCAGTGACACAGTGACATGTACACAGGATGACTATGATAGTTAACACACATATAACAATAACAAACAAATTATCTTATAAAATTTCAGGGTCAGCTTCATACGTCTCACACGAGGGTAGCAAACTGCGTGGATACCTATGTACATTCACCATGGCAACGAGGTGAGACTGACAAGGAAAACCGTTACCGTGATGGTGTTGTATGGAATAACTGCTACTGACCCACCACAAGCCATTTTCCTTCATACAGGATCCAGACCAGAATATCATTGAATGTGGACAGAAAGGTGCACACACATGCATGCACACGCACACACACGAATGCACACACACACGCACACACATGCATGCACACGCAAACCCTCGGTGCCCTACAAGCTCCTCGCTGTGCCAAGCTCAAGATAACAAACATTTCGCTCCACAGAGTAAACACTCCTCTTCTTTCCAATTAACCCCAGAGATACTCTCTGATAAGGGGTGGGGGATGAGGACAGGGGGGTACGGGGGACCCCCGGGATGGTATGTAGCTGTAACAGCATCCGCAGGGAAGAGCCCCCGAAATTAAGCCCCCTGGCTTTTCTGCTCCGGCGCTAAGTGGACTACCGCCAGAGCAACAAGCGGGGTTGAGTTACAGCACTTGTCCCGGTTCCTGCCCCGGATCTAGGGGTGATGGGGGGGGGGGGGGCGGGGGGGGTAGGGGGATGGGGGGGTTCTGTGGGAGTCTGGGGGGGGTTCCCCAGGGGACGGGGGGGGCGGAAGTGAGTGATAAATGCTCCTGGTCGCCCCACGCTCACTTCAACACCTTCTTGAAGATTCTACCCCACAACCCCCCAAAAACCACTTCCTAAGTCCGTTCCTTCCTGTGGTGGGACAGGCTGAGGCCTCATGGGAGAGACCCCCCCCCCCCCCCGCACCCCACCTCCCCCCCGGCTTCTTCTTCTTCTTCTTCTTCTTCTTCTTCTCAGCTCTAATCCCAGTGGTCAGTACCCTATCTAATCTCAAACGCCCTTCACCCCCCTTTTAACCCCGTGCGTACGTGAGAGAGCTCCGACAGTCTCCACAGCCCCCGGGGGGGGGCACAAGGCCCTCCGTTTGTTCGTCGTCCGAGGCCGCGTCTCTCCCCACGCCTTCGAAACGGGTGTGAAATCACGTCTGTTGCCCGTCACATCAAAAAGACAAAATAAATAAATAAATAAATAAATAAATAAACTGAGGACAAAGAGGGAAGCACCGACGAGCTGAGAAGTTGCACCCGCTGTCAGAAATGTGCGTTATTAATAAAGTTTGATTGATTGATAGATTGATCAATCAACTGTGGAAATTAACCCAGAAAACTGGGTCACAATGGAGAAAGAATACGGCTGCTCACTCAGCATCGGAAACACATTTATATGCTATAAGTTTCAGCAGTTTTGGAGAAAGAAATACTTTATTATTAATATTATTAATTTTTTTTAAAACACTGCACTGGATGTACAGTATGCTGTATGGCTTGAAGTCAACGCTGACTGACCCAAGTTGTTATTGTCATCTGCAGGATGATCTGGAGCAGGCTATGCATTCAGAGCCTGCTGACCTGAACCACTCATGCACTCGGACAGATACAGTTTGCCACTCAGAGAAATACATTCCTCCAAATTCTTTCAGTTCATCCATTTTCTCTTATTGTTACAACTTTCGATCATTGTCCACAGAATTATTCTGTTATCTGCAGGAGGGGGGATCTGGGGGGGGGGGGGGCATGGATCGCTATAACAACAACAAAAGTTTTTTTTTAAAAAAACATCTGCTTGTAAAACCGCTGAAACGCAAACTCTTAGGAAGGATTTATTTTATGGAAGTCTGTTCCCATAGCCAGTTGCCGTTCAGTCCTGCAGACACACTGCAGGACACCGAGTTTACTCTTCAGATGAGATACAGGCCACTTAAGCGCGTTGTACACACTTTCAGCATTACGCACACGGGAACAATGACACACGCACGGACCAGCCGTGAACTTTTCCCCCGACCCGCCGTTTCTCAGGCTACGGCCAAGCGGGGCGGGGTCCAGAGAACCACTTTCTGGAAAACCCGCGTTCCCCACCCCTGTTTACGTTAGCGTTCGAAGGCCCAGTTTTTTTTTTTTTTTTTTAATTCTTCTGGCGAGGCTTGGTGGTGCGTTCTGAAAGTAGCGGGGGATGGGGGGTCCCCGGGTGCGCGCTAGCTAAATGTTCGTCTGCCTCATCCTTGAGTGGTGAAGTTCCGAATTTGCGGCATATCATCATGCCCCCCTAGGACCACCGCCAACACCTGTGTAAACAAGACATTCATCAGGCCTGTGTACAGCAAAGAGGCTGGTACCAGCCTATAGCCAGTCAGGCTTAGCTTACCGCTAACCAGCGAGAGACCTGCGCTGGCTTAGTTTACCGCTAACCTGAGGGAGACCTGCGCTGGCTTAGCTTACCGCTCACCGGAAGGAGACCTGCGCTGTCTTAGCTTACCGCTAACCTGAGAGAGACCTGCGCTGGCTTAGCTTACCGCTAACCTGAGAGAGACCTGCGCTGGCTTAGCTTACCGCTAACCTGAGAGAGACCTGCGCTGGCTTAGCTTACCGCTCACCAGAGAGAGACCTGCACTGGCTTAGCTTACCGCTAACCTGAGAGAGACCAGCGCTGGCTTAGCTTACCGCTAACCTGAGAGAGACCTGCGCTGGCTTAGCTTACCGCTAACCTGAGAGAGACCAGCGCTGGCTTAGCTTACCGCTAACCTGAGAGAGACCTGCACTGGCTTAGCTTACCGCTAACCTGAGAGAGATCTATACTGGCTTAGCTTACCGCTAACCTGAGAGAGACCAGCGCTGGCTTAGCTTACCGCTAACCTGAGAGAGACCTGCACTGGCTTAGCTTACCGCTAACCTGAGAGAGATCTATACTGGCTTAGCTTACCGCTAACCTGAGAGAGATCTATACTGGCATAGCTTACCGCTAACCGGAGGGAGACCTGCGCTGGCTTATCTTACCGCTAACCTGAGAGAGATCTGCGCTAACTTAGCTTACCGCTAACCTGAGAGAGATCTGCACTGGCTTAGTTTACCGCTAACCTGAGAGAGACCAGCGCTGGCTTAGTTTACCGCTAATGATGATTATTAGCATTATTAAAATTTTTGTTGCTGCTGTTATTATTATTAATATTATCATAAGTGTTGATCGTAACTGATTTGTGTGTGTCCACGTTGTGTGTGTGTACGTCTGTGTGTCCGTGCAGAGCGCGGTGGGGTAAATTAATCAGGCTTAATGCTTCAATACAGAATCATAAAATGTAATGTACCCCATAGGAAGGACTGACACGTTTTGTCTGTTAAACAGTGGTAATAAAACTGGGATGACCTTAACTCAGCCGAGCCTTTGCGCAAACAGCCGTGACCCCCCCTCCCCGGCTGCCTGGGAGCGGTGGAGGGGGGGGGGGGGTGTCGAACCCGGGTCGTCTGGGGGCCCCCGTGCTCCGCGCCGGATGACGCAATCGGCCTTTCCTGGGTGGCGGCCGAGCGCCGGCTGCTCGGACGGCGGGAGACGTCTCCGTATCGCCGCTATCGCCGACGCGGGAGCCGTGCGGATGCTAACGGCGAGCCAGGACGCCGCGCAAGAGTCTCGGCTTCCCGCCATATCTCTCCCACCAGGGACCCTCGCGGCGCAACCGCGCGGAGGATACGCCGCGGTACCGCCGGCGCCCCCTGGGGGGCGGGGGGGGGGGCACGCGGCGGGGAGGGAAGGAGGGGGCGGGCGACATGCTGAATGTCATCCTGCACGAAGCCGGAGATTTTTCACATTGAATCCCGTCAACACGCCGGCGGCTATCGGCGGCTATCGCCGAACCGCGCGCGTTTATCTCCCGGCGGCTTTGAGCTCACGGCTGGGAGCGGCTCCAGTTCCGCCGCCGCGAGGCCCGTTGCCCTCGGTAACCGTCCTCCCCGGCGTGACACGGCCCTATCAGGGTTTCCTGTTCCCCCAGAACCCAGCTCAGATAATTTTTTTTCTAAAGTTCTGTTTCCTCTCCATGCGATATACTCGCAATTAAGACAGTGTTAACCCGGGGCCATAGAATGTTCCGGATTCATCCTGCTCTTTCATGTTGTGAAACACATGAGAACCGAAAAAACCCGTGGAACTGCTTCCAAGGAAAATAAGCATATCTGCTTATTGTATGATAGACAAGCAGCAACAAAGAAAGAAATCAATTCAAAATGTAATGAACGCTGGTAAACCTCTGATAAACTAAACTGTTAGAGGCAAATCAGGTTACCAGGAGAAGGCAAATTGACTGGATTACAATGGTCACCCTGATAGTGCACTGCCATTGTGCTTCCCCCCCCCCCACCCCCCCACCCCACGCTGCAGGCTTACGAACAGAAACACCCCAAAACAGGTCAGGGCCGGCCGAGACCCAGCGTAGGAAAACGCACCGAAGGAGAGAGCGGGAGAGGAAGCAGAGAGGGTCAGCAAAAGCACACGAAAAGAAGCACTGGACAGTGTGACCGGCCAAACAATCATGGCAAAATGTCAGGACTCCCTAAATTGGTTTTCCTCTCCTCGCTGGCTACACTTCTGTTCTTTATCTTTAGCTTATGGGGTTCAGTTTCCCATCAAATATGTTGATAAATAAATGGAAACTAATTACAAAAGTTGCCAGCACTCCTTTAATTAATATGGCATTGCTTATTAAGAGTCGCTCCATTTCTGACACAGGTAATAGACAGTTAATAAACTAGTAGTAAATATGTAATATGACATTTTTCCTTTGATTGATAGAATAGGACTCTCTATAACTCTAATTCCACCCCACCCCCTACCCCCCACACATACATACTCAAACATGCACACACACACGTGCGCACACATACACATGCAGACACACACACACAAAGTACACAGGTAATTTCAACAGTCAGCGTTCAGACTGGGTCCACAGTTATCCCACATTAACAGCAGTGATGGCAGACTGAGGCCTTTCCAGCCCCGTGATGGGCGGAGCTACAACAGCATGGGGCTGTCAATCACTGACACCAGCGAATGAGTGCTGAGGAAGCCTCAGTCTGTCCCATAACTGGTTAACAGGGAGGCCTTGTGTATCTCAGGCTGGGGCCAGACTCTGAACGGCTTTATGAAACTCATCCGGTCGGACTGCTGTGTCCACCTCCCACTCAAGTCTCTGGAACACTTCCCCTGACCCCGAGGCGCCCCGCTGGAGCGGTCTGCTGCAGTGGGTAGCACGGCAGACACTGCAAAACAAGGACAAGCGTTTGGACATCTCCCGCCCCCCCGCCCCCCCCCCCCCCCCCCCTTCCCCCTGTCACAGACCGGTCCTCCTCACGGTGTCTCTCCCCCGCACGACCAAGCGGACAAACGTTCACTGAACCGACCGGAAACCATTTTGTTTTTTTGTTTTTTCGGCACACTGTGGTAATGGATGACATCACCTCCAGTCGTCGTCCAGTCCCTCTGAGACAGAATCTGCTTTCCCTTTCTGATACGGAGTCGGAGCTCTGTCCATTCTCACACTATGCACAAACCGTAATGACACAAGAGGAGGTCAACAGGGCAACTATTATCTTATAATATAATATAGCACTTAAATATTATATGATATAAAGTTCAGGGTAGTACGGTGGTGCAGTAAGTTGTACTGCCTGCAAGGGTTTCCTCTGGGTACTTTGGTTTCCCCCCACAGTCATGCTGGTCGGTTTAATTGGACAGTCTAAATTGTCCTTGGAGTATGTGTGACCCAAGGCATGCTGGGATAGGCTCCAGCCCCCTCTGTGATCCTGATCAGGGGTAAGGGGTTCAGAGAATGAATAGATGGATGGAATATAAAGTTCACAGTTATGTAAAATATAAGACGTGTATGGAAGTCGACGTCTACATGTACGAAACCTGTATAAAATCTGTCAAGTGTAATGGAGTTCTGTGCAATAGAACTGAGACTAGTTGAGGACCCTGGTCTTTAGCTTTTGGAAAAATACACTGGTCACTGGTCTGTCTTTCAGCATGAAAATACACATCGCTGCTCCATCGTTGAGCGTGGAAAAATACACGTAGCTGGTCCGTCTTTGAGGGAAAGCCTGGTCTCACACCCACAGCCCCGCCGCCTAATGGCCTAGAGACTGGCTGAGTCCTGCCAAATTAACAGATAATAACTCATCCCTGTGAGGGAAAGGAAAAAAAAATGCCAGAAAACGCAGTCAGTTAGACAGAAATCAAACCAAACACAACAAAAGAACAAAAAAAAAAAGTGGCTTACAGAGATGGGTCTGCCAGTAAACAGGATCAGGGTTTGTGTATTCTCACGAATGCATCTGGCACAGGTCTCCCATTCTAACCCCCCCCCCGCCAACCCCCCCACCATGTCAGTTCCAGCACCCACTTGAGCGAGAGCCCCACACAGCTGAATCTGCTGGTGTCTGGGATGCCGTGTGCTAAATTACACATCATCTCCATACGTCTTGCGGCGGACCCAGACAAAAGCTATTTGCTTCTTCTTCTTTAAAAAAAAAAAAAAAAAATTCAAGTCCACTAATATAAACACCAGGGGCCTTACTTTTCAAACAGACTTCAGCAGACGGAGGGATAGCGCAGGGGTGCGAGCCAAGCCCTTAAAAATACAGCTTATGCAGCTGAATCACAGAGGTGATGAATCCCAAAACCGAGACAAGCATGTGATTATTACCGCTCACAAAAAAAAAAAAAACGAACAGCAGCTACGCAGTAACCTTTCCTGTGTTAAATCAGCCTTGTTTTCTGATTGCTTGTTTGATCTCGAAATCGACCCTTTTGATTCCTCTTGGGCGAATATAAACTCGGACTTAAATTAAGACTGAGCTTTTTTTTTTGCTGTATGAAAAAGGAATTATGTTTGGGTTAGGTGTTAGGACAGACATTCATAGTTACGCTAAGAGGGAAATTTGTCTGGCACTCTGCAGCTAGGCTCTGAGTGGCTTGGTTAATATAGCCACTCACTGTGAGATCACATGCACACATACAGCCGTGTCCTCAACCAATCAGGGCCCAGGAATCTTCAGTGGCAAGAGACTCATCAGAGGCCCAGTGAGGGTTTAAAGGATGACACTGGTAACTTTCATTTTTTCCAGTATCGTCACCATATCCTATGAAAAGATAAAAAACCAATAATATTTCTGTCCAAATCTGAATGGATTTTTTAGATCCTCCTTTTTTCAGTTAGTTATATATATATCTGTAGTAAATACATAAAAATAGCCTGAATATTTAGACTGTTAGTGAGCAGTTACACAAGGACTATTCCTCTTTATCAGCTCAAACAGAATGAAAATCTTGAGTCAAATCTTGCATTTGGACGTAAGGTGATGTTTTAAACAACATTAGCCACAGTTAGACACTCTAACTGACACAGTACATTCACCGTGTCAGAACTGAGATTCATTTGACGGGCTGGTTGACGAGATCAAAAGAACAGCCCATACGGCCCGAGCATTAATTCAGCCAGAGCACATTTTACAGTGACAGAGCGCCACAGAGTTACTCCCTGCGCGGAATTCTCCTGTCTAGAAATGTTCCGGAACATCAAAAGGACTCCAGAACTCCGGAGTTCTCCGTCGGGCCTTCTCCGGCGAGCCCCGCTCTGCAGCAGGGGCTTCAGTCATTTCGGTTTCTGATAGAGATTACACCGTCTCCCACGAGACGCCTGGCGCTGCCGTTACCCCAGCGCTTGGTACATCACGCCCCCCCCCCGCCCCCCTCGACCCCCCTCCCCATTTCGCCACGATGTCTTATTCTTCGCCCCCCCTCCCGATGGAGGCCCGCGGTGTGGGCTCAGACTGCGTTCCCACGCGGCCTCCCTCCCTCCCTCCCTCCCTCCCTCCTTCCCGCCGCGGGACCCCCGCCGTCCCGCCCGCCGCGAGCGGGAGGCCTCTGCTTTGTCTCACGGCGGCGGCGATGGCGGCGGCGGCGGCGGCTGAGACGGCCGTTTACAAACACGTCCCGGGGGAGCGCGCCCCTTTCGACGGGACAGTGCGCAGGAGCCCATAAAAACTGAAGAGCCCGGCTCAATTAGCGGGACGCCTGGCCTGAGAAGGTCCTCCTGAGGGGGGGGGGCACTGTTAACTGTCCTCGTGAAATCGAAAACCGGATTGCGTACTGTATACAAAATATTACAGTTTCTGTACCGAGCACAGAATCCTGATTCAGGCCAATTGATCGTTCTGTAGTATGAAGTAGAACAGAACAGAAAGCAACAGAACAGTGTTTTTGGTGTTTTTTTTCTGCACACGTGGAGGCTGCAGGCATCTCCGCCATAACAAGAAAGAAAAACCTGCGCTCAAGATTACCAATAAAACATCTTTATTACCCCTCTGTAGTCTGCGCAGTTATACAGTAAGGAAAAAAAAGACACATTTCAGAGGCATAAGTTCAGCATGTCTGTGTTAGCATACAGGCTCAAGGAAGCTCAGACGCACAGATGCACCCCAGAATTCATTAGTATCGGTATTCGTTAGTATAAGTACAGATAAATCTGTACTTTTTATATTCAATGTTCTTTCCTGTATTTCCAAACTTGAAATTAAAGCAATGCTCTTCCCTTAAAAGGCCTGCTGTCTGTGTTTTTAGGAAATCAGCCCCCGTTCTGGGTTCATCATGGCTCTGCGGTTTCGTGCAACCCCCCCCCCCCCCCCCCCCCCACCTCTCACCCAACCCCCCCCAGCGATTATTTGCCAGATTTATGAGGGAAGTCATTTCCAGGTTCTGTGCAGTTTTCAGTTTTTAATACGGGCCGCTGGGGAGTGGGAGATTCGAGCCGCGGGGTCACACGTTCTTTCGCGCCCCCCCCCCCCCCCCCCCCCCGAACCGCTGACCTTCGAGCGCGAGCAGAACGCTCAGCCACGTTCGGCGACGCTCGCCCGAATACAGCTGCAAACCCTTCCGCTGATATCTGTCAGGTCGCTCGCCATCGAGCGGTCTCGCGTTACACCCCCCCCCCCCACTCCCCCACCCCCTCACAGCCCCCCCCCCCACCATACATGACCCCCGACCCGCTACCCGGCGACAGGTTTCCTCTCTGCACATCTCTCACAAACACTATTATTTTCCCTCCGCTACGTGCAGACACAACATGGCGCTCTTGATTGTCTTTGCTTGGTAGTCCCAGCTTCCCGCATCACTGGGGGGTGGGGAGGGGGGGGGGGGGGGTTGGGTTTCGGGGGTGGCTGAGATGGGACAGTGCTTTCCTCCCTCCTGGCTCTTTCAAGACACTCAGCACATTCCTAAATGCATCGCACACCAACTCCCTCGCAGCGGAAAAGGCCGTCGCCTGGACGATCCTGCAAGCCAAAATGAGTGTCGGACGCTGTGTCGGTCACACACACTGTAAACGACTGGGGTTATTGTTTGGTCTCAGGTTTTCCCTCTCTCTCTCTCTCTCTGTCTCTCTCTCCCCTCTCTATCGCTCTCTCACTCCCTCTCTCTCTGTCTCTCTCCTGTTCCTTTTTTAACACTGCCCTGGTGTTACGCTTGGAATTTCCTTTCGTTCCTTATAAAGTGTGAAACACACAATTGAAATGAATTATGCCCCTACTGCAATGCCTCCCACACTTGTAATGCATAACTCACTTCTGCAACTTCAGTAGATAAGTTCCTGCGTGTGTAATCTAGGGGCTGTGCTCTACTGAAGTCTCCACTGCAGTGGGTTCCATATTTGCATCCAGGGCCAGCTGGGAGTCTTAACCCCTTCTAGGTGTGAGATCACAAATGTGTGGTTAGAAGGTTCTAAACTGAACATTCTAATGCTGATGTAACAATCACTGCTGGTGATTAGAAAGCAGTGGAGTTCTAGAACACTGGCTTAGAATTTTGAGAAGGAAAAAAACATTCCAAAAGCCTACTCTTCAAAGGGGGGAAAAAGCCAGCTGAGTGAATCATGGCCATGGTCTACAACAGGCACGTCAGAAGTGCAGGAGAGGCTGTGGGCCACTCCTCAGCATCCCCTCCATCCTGATCTAAGAGTGTGAGGTTTTACTGAGTGAAGCTTTCGCGAAAACTCGCCCACCACAGAAACAAATACAGCAACATCACAGAGAGAAAGAGAGAGAGAGAAAAATAAACAAACTTTGAGCATCCTGTGTGAAAAAGGGTCATTTCAACCTTCTTCCAGGGGCAGCCATTTTCAGAAAACAGCTTTTTTTTGAGGTGCACACCAAGCTGTGTTCATGTGGAAAAGATGAACACTTTCCTTTATCTCTATGCAAACATGAAAGATGAATGTTTATATAATTCAAGCCAATACATTGAATCAGCTACAAACAGTACACACACGCAAGGAAAGCATCAGGCTAGAAGGAATTACATTCTGCACTAAAGGCAGCAGTCAGAGCAAAGGGCGATGTGCACTTCATTAATATTTTCTGAAAGAAATGCGTAAAAATGCATTTTCTTTTACTTGCATAAACAAAAAAAAATGTGCACGCCTGCCCCATCTGTGCAACTTGTTACATAGATTTTCGAGAGTGCAAGTTAGTGCACAGATCCTCCACAAACGCGTTATGTGACACGTCACTGTTTCTGAAATGTTTTTTGGAATGTTTTTTTTTCCTTCTCAAAATTCTAAGCCAATGTTCTTGAACTCCATCAGTTACATCAGCATTTAAGAACAGTTAAGAACATTCTGATTGCACATCTGTGATCTTACACCTTAAAGGGTTAAGCTATATGCATGGAAATAAAATATAACTAACACCTCACACATGTCATTAAAAAACAAAACAATTCACAAAAGTACAGTTTTCCATCATTCAGGCCCATGACAGGGAGTAATCACTATGCGCATCATTTTGTTGAGTCATATCTGTTCATTTACATTTGGCCATTTTATCACTGGCCTTGTGACAAGCCTCAAATCACTGCCAGTTCATCAGCATAGAGCACAGATAAGAACCTGCAGGTCACAGACAGAGACAGATGACATCACAAAGCCACCCACCCTGCATCTGCAGGCCCCTCCCCTTTTCCCCTTATCTCTCCAATCAGGTTTCTTCGATTCTAAGTAATGCTTTTGAGACGAGCAGGGGCCTATATCGGATGCCTAATATCCTCCACAGGTTTCACCTCTACCTTTTCACACTGATCTCATACACAGTAAAATGTCCACTGTTAATAAAACTCTAGCAGAGCACATACGAGTTCAACTGGGGATCATACGTAGTCCGTAAGAGTCTATTTAACAATGAACATTTTACTGTGAAGATCAGTATTAATGGATGTTCCTGTTTCACACGTATGTTGCCTCATGCTAGCATGACACAATCTAAAGCAGCGAAAACAGAATTATAGCAGCATTGTTCTTTTTGAGGCCACCTATGTCTTGCGACAACAGTCCAGTACTGAACCCTACCTTTATAACAGCTGCTAAATCAGGAATCAGAGTTGGGCTCAATCAATGCCATTTAAATTCAGGTAATGAACTGAACATAGTGTTCTGTTAGGATGTTTCAACGGATTAATTTAGTTTCAGTGAATTAGCTGGAGAAAAATGTCAGTTGCCTTAATAAGGGATTGTGAAAGCACTGGGATGAGATATGAACTGAAATCCTCAATACGAGGAAATATTTAGTCTTTATTTCCGTACAACAGCTGCACTATCGCAGAATCTGCAAAACCCCCAGCTCTCACACAAAAGCCACTGCTACAAGGCTACAAGGACAACTCCCACCTCATCATAAAAAACTTTTTTGGCAGAGGTCCTTTTCTTGCTACGGATGTTACACTGCATTTCATCCACAGAGCAAAAGAGATTTTTTACATTTTATTTGTGACAAAAATCAAATGCTGCCATAAAAGTGTTATTGCTGTCAAGATATCCCAATACGGCTAAATGTGTTGCAGTTGATATGGTTCAAAAAATTCCATCTCAGCTTCAGGGAAGGCTGAAAAAGACAAAAAAAAAAAGTGTAACTCAATGTCTTGGCACCCCAGAATCTGGATTTTCACATTACCACTTCACTTTAGACCTTAATAAATTGCTGAAATAATTCCTTAAGCTCTTCGGATTTCACAGCATATGGAGAAATAAAAAAGGGGGGAATTGTTACACTGAACTATTCAAGTAAATGGAAAGGGTGAGTGGGGTACAAAAAGCCATTGTGATGTCACAGTTCACTTGCTATGAGGTGTCAAGAAACTTGACAGTGAAAGAAACCGTTAGATTGGATCTCTGCTGTAAATTGGAATTCTCCAACCTGATAGGCTGAGGCAGCTTGATTCTAGATTCCGCGCTGTCGTTCTTCCCTTCCGGGGTCGCGAGGGTTCCGTTCGGCCCACAGCACCGGAGCGACGGTCCCTCGCCACGGCGACCCGGTCTGCAGTTGCGTCCTTCAGTCAGCACAGGCTCCGCTCTCCCACAGAAACCCTACTCTCCTGCACTGATAATGACCCTGTGGCGTCGGGTTTCCACAGCGCTGTCCCTAATGCCGTCCCGGGTGAAACGACATCTGGAGGGGTTCCTCGCGCGGCTCCTGCGCTATTTTGTAGCACCTTTGACCCGGCCCGGCTAATTAGCGATACACCCACGGCCTCCTTCAAAGCCCGTCCTAATGAAACTTTGTTGTGCGGCTTTTCGTACTCGCGTCTCACCTGTTCGCGTACGTTATGTTTTCAACGTCCTTCCCTCCAGAACTCCGTGAATTCAAGCAGTTCACATTTACATGGATTATACAACATAATACATTTATTGAATATTTATACCACAGTGAATGTGTAGCCTATATATATAATTACTCATTAAAACGTCCCATTGCTGGAAGAGACTATCTGGGGCCAATACAAAAAAAGTTATCACCTCACAAATATATATATATATATATATATATATATATATATATATATATGTTTAGAGATATAAGCTATTTTGTGTATGGATTTATGACTCCCACGCTTCTCGACTCTTGTCTCTTTTGGCTTCCTCTTTAAAGATATAGGCCTAGCCTACTTACTAGCATAACAGTGCAGACGTATGCTGCACGCGGATGGCCTTGCGCAGATGTAAGCTTTCATATAAAGTGAATTAAATTACGAGTGGCATTCTGGTGTTAAGAAAATAGGCTTCCAATTCCACCTCCACCCTCAAAATGTTTTCGTAAGATAATAAGGAAGTGCCTGCGTGGCATGCAATGCAAATGTGCATTAACAAACTATAGGCAAGTTTCTGGCTGTTATCTTTTTAGAAGGAAGAAAAAACCCGTTCCTAATAATTTGTCAAAGTAATTAATTTGACGTCTTGCATATATATGTGGCGAGGTCTTTCATTCTATAAGCCCACCCAAGAGAGCGAGATTCGCCTGCTTCGCGCCCCCTTCCCTCGTGGGTTTCACATTACAACTACCTGCTTTGTCAAAAGCGTTATAATATCGACGGGATATTATCGTGACTGGAGTTCCAAGAAGCAGTTTGGCAGGGGGGTGAACTGGCACGCAAAGTGGGTGAGGATATGCGTGTGATTAATGGGGGGGGGGGGGGGGCGAGGGGGGGACAGAGCGCTGACGAGCAGAACGTACTTTAACACGAGCGCGAAGGTTGTCCGAAGGTCTGTCGGGTTGTCGGTTGTGGTCTTCGGCCAACCCCGCTCCACTGACCGCTAAACTCTCACAACATGATTCATTTCAAGGAAAACAAGAGTTCTGCTTGTGTCAACATTGCCATGCTCCGATGCTCTAAACGTCATTAACTGAGCAATGGGGGGGTCGTATATTTTGCAGGCCCACGTCAGCTTTCTATGAATCCGCGGCATCACATAGAATAGCATGTGTAGTTCACGTGCCTATGACCGGATATGCGTGTGATTAGGCTGGTTTGTGATTCCCCCCCCCCCCCCCCCCTTTTTTTTTAAGATGTGGAGATATAGGAATAAAAGGTCGCCTGTTTTTGAAAAGGATCTAGAGAATTTGTATTTCCCTATAACACACTGAAAGAAAATGCAGAATGTTGAAAGAGCAAATTTAAATTGTCCAGACAGCATTTCAATAGAAGAAAAAAAAAAGATTAAAGTAGCCTACATTATAGCACATTATAAATTGTGCATGGCCTATGTTAAACGGTCTCTCAAATGTGTTTATTTTTCGCACTTCTGCAGTGTGAAGTAATGGTTGGGGCATTGAACTAGAGACCCAAGGTCTCCGTTCAAGTCACTGGTGGATCTATTGCCTGACCTTCTGATCAGTGTAAATGATGAATTCAGCTACTCAGCTGGGTGACCGAATATGGCCTCGGAGATTGTAAAAAAAAACTTTCTTCAGTTCTCCAAAATATTAATAGGCTATTCGTTGATCCAACAAGCAGTATCATAAAGCCATATTTTGCCTTTGTTTACAAAATGACAATTATTTCGGCACGGGCTAAAAATGTTTTTCGTTCGTTCTCCTTTCCCAGTTATATCTGGAAAAAAACAAGCTTCCTGTGGGACACATTCTTTCTTGTTTGCTCAGGAAAATAACGGGCGTTTTCAAAAGCGCCACAGAACTCCCGCGTGAATCCTAGCAATCATCAGCTCGGACAAGCTTCTCCCGAAATCCCCTTAACCCTCCACTTAGGGTCCCCAACAATTTGCGTTGTTTTGGCTTTGGGGAGAGAGGGTTGCCGGAGACGCAGTGTGGAATGATATTAAGAGCAAAACACTGGTTTTGAGGATGCCGGGTATCTGTTACACACGAATTTCCGCAGGCGCCAGCGGGTATTTGAGACCTTTTTTGCAATGTCCCATTAGGGAGGTACCCGTGCTGAAAGTCGGGGATCCCGCGAAACACAGCCAGAATCAGGTTTGGACGCTGAACGGACAATGGCTAACGGATTATTCCGATAGTGTCACCGCCCGAACGTTGGCCACATTCGGTCCCTTTGGAGAGCACCTATAATGGTGGCTCATTAAAAAGGTATCGTCCGCCGTGTAACAGGTGTTCGGTGGAATTCCATAACTCCCGACAGGTGTAGAGTAATACGGGTGTTCTTTAAGTTGCTTTCTGCGCCATCCCTCAACGGAACCCTTGACATCGGAAGATCCAGGCTTCATATAAATAAATCTAAACATGCTTGAACGAGAAATTTAATTATTACCGGGAGCAATGGATAAATTATAGGTTTATAAGCATACTATATTTTGATATAGTAACTTAATAAATATAATGTCAATGACGAATAATAATAATAATAATAATAATAATCCAGGTAATTATAATATCAGAAAGTGGAACTTGATGGACGACAGATATTTTTTCTTATTTAATTTGCTCTTAAGTGAGTATAATAATTCAACTGAAATTATTTAACAGCAAATCTTAACATTTAATTTTCCTAATGCCAGATAACATATTAGGCTAATGTCCTTTAGATAACACTTCCATATTTACATGATTCATTTACCTATTATAATAAGTGGTTATTAAGAGCAATTATTCTCCTATTAGCTGGGAATGGATGAAAAAAGGAAACTGGTAACTGAAAATCCAATTTTAGTCCAAATTCATGACAATCAAAAAACAAGGCAGAACGCTGTAGCCTACTTTTTTGTGGCTTTTCTCTGTTTTATTTATAAGATGCTGATGAAGTCTATATTTTAAAATAACTACTTTATTTCACTTTAATGGCGCAAATACACAAACATCCAGCCCACCACAAGTCTTCAACAAATAGGTAGCGTGAAGGATGATGTCATTGTAGAGCCTTGTAGGCCTTTGAACTGTGTCTGCTTGGAGCAAACTAAAAGATGCCTCAAGCGCACTTCACATCCCGCTGTCAAATGGTTTATTCGAAATTTCCTGCTCGCATGAACCATTTTTCATGTTGCAGTGCATCAATGCAATGTGTGCATTTACTAAATTGCACATATTGCTGACTGGGCGGACTGAGTTGAATTAACTCTGGACATTTTACTGTGTAGGCTACTGGATGCGTTTAGATATTTGTGCGTTGACTAGTCGTAAATGTAGCCTATTCATAAAATATCTATTTCCAATTTGAGTGAGTTCTGTGGTTTTTGCAAAACAAAAACAAAAAAAAAGAAAACACACACATGCTTAAGTCTAAAATAAATTCCTGTAATATGGAATTTTCAGGCTATTACAATGATGCCCTCCCCTACTGCATAGTCACGCCCATACACAATCGAGATAAATTGTCAGCTCCCAAAAACAGGATTTCAGAACACGATTTGAAACGGGCGGCACATGAGTAGCCCACACTCTAGCGCGACAGCTCACTTCCCCCGACTTTTCCCCCCCAAAAGCTACATGCGCTTGGTTTGCAGCCGCTCGCAGGTCACTGTCTAGCGAACATGTCCACGGGATCCATCAGCGACGTCGACGACTTTCACGAAGCGGAGCTCCTGGACGACATCCTGAAACTCGGCTCGGGCAAGGACTCCGGTGCGTCGAACGAGAGCACCGAGGAGAGCTCGAACTGCGAGGGCGGCTCGATAAGAGAGGACAAGGAAGGCACGGGCAAGAAGAAGAAGACCTCGTCTAGGAAGAACACGCTGAACGGAGTAGCGCAAGAGGGCAAGCAGGTACAAAGGAACGCCGCCAACGCCAGGGAGAGGGCGAGGATGCGCGTGCTGAGCAAAGCCTTTTCCAGGCTGAAGACAACGTTGCCGTGGGTGCCGCCGGATACCAAACTGTCAAAACTGGACACCCTGCGATTGGCATCAAGCTACATCGCCCACTTGAGACAGATTCTTGCCAACGATAAATACGAAAACGGTTACATCCACCCGGTGAATTTGGTAAGCTGCCTTCAACCCGTACTATTCATTGCAGAAAGTTATGCGAGATTATTATTTTAAATGTATACATATAGTTTCATACTTTTTCCATTTTTTTAGTTTTTAATGCTGCCTATGCCAAGGATATAAGTAATTGTTAAAATTGTTTTAGATGTACTGGCCAATTGTCAAGCTATATTTACATGCACGTGATCTCACAATGCATAATTAAGTTATGACTAAGCGGGCAGAAAATATTACTGATTTTATGTCATAACCTAGCTCATGGTTAATATTATGTTTCACATACAAATTACAAATTAAATTCTGTGACATTATCAGCTTAGTAAATTGAAAGCCACACAGGGGGACTCAGATTTATGAGTTCTTATTTATGCGGTGCCGTTAGAACAGTTACATTCGAGTCATTTCCGTTTTAATTTTGAGTGAATAACCGTTGCAAGTTCAGGTAGTTTATCCCCAGAGATTATTATTAATTTATTGCAATGTTTTTCCACCTCCGAAAAATTCTTCTTAAGCCAACAGAGGGAACTGGAGAACATGAAAAACGAACAGTGATGTGGGCGCACGCGCCGTGTAGGTGCTTGTTGTGATATGTAAACGCTAAAACAGTTGTTATTATGAATAACAATATCCTCTTGCTTTTTTTCCCCCTTTCCTGTTTAGACCTGGCCGTTTATGGTGGCAGGAAAACCTGAGAACGAATTGAAAGAGGTCCTGAACACAACACGGTTATGCGGAACTACGGCCTCTTGATTAAACTGAAGGACTTGCTACAGTAAATGGGAACAAAGTATAGCCTATATTTTAGGAGGGGGGGAAATCTCATTTTCCAAAGAGACGCACGAGGGACCAGATGCAAAGGGGACCAAATATTCTCACTTGTTCCTCTACAAAAAAGCGACATATTTATGGTATTCACCATTTTCGCCTTGCTGGTTCAGGGCCAATGGACTATTCTGTCAACCATTTTAACATTGTAGATTCTTTATAAAGGGAGTGTTGTTAAGTAGCCGCAGGTACTTTTACGGGTGACGTTGATTGTCATCGCTGTAAATATGAGCACACAAAATATACTGTGTCCAATTTTATTTAGAATTTATGTAAATAAAATGCATTTGTATTACTGAAATTTTCTTTTTGGCTTACATGCACTTTTGTGGCTTTCTTCTGGTTTAAAGACACAGATCGATATAGGCTGCCCTACATTTATTAGTGGCAACTGTAAACGTAGCAATTCGATTTTACGTAGCTACAACAAATGAACCCGAACAAAACAATGGCATCCAGTGAGAGAGATAAGGGTATTTGTTTTCTTATTTAACTAAAGCAAGCAGAAACTACCATCTCAGTATATCTGCCGCAAAATAAACAAACATCTGTTATCAATTTGCGCATGGGTCAAATGATTAATTAGGGGTAAAAAGCCAGTTATGTTAACAAAGTTAGTGTTCAAAGTAGCTTTTAGGTGTAATTTTTCAAATGCGCGATAGAGCGGGCCTATAAGAAGATGGAGGCTTTATTTTCTGAAGCGATGAAACGACAGCTCGGATTCCATGGAATAATTAACTGTATTAATAACGGTCAAAGTAAAGAACTACGTGGATGAAGATACTCGTTGTTTACGCAGAGATATTCTGAAAATGGTAAATCTGAGCGGCTCTTAATCCCGCGCCAGACTCGTTGTTTAATGCTGAAGGGTTATGACCGCAGTGTTTATACTTCACGGACAGTTATTTATGCAGTACTCCTTAGAAACTGGAATTACAAGGGAACGCCAATGTCACCAAATACGCCCTGACCGAGCTTTTAAAAAGCAGACAGCATGCATAACCGTTAAACTAAAGGCTGGTTTATCAAAGTACTTTTTATTAGGGGAAAAGGTTTCTTGGAGTAATACATAAACAGGTATTTTCCGTTAACAAATTAATTGTTGTTTTAACGATAGGGTTGCATATCCCCATTCGACAATGCAGCAAATTGGCAGCCGGAAAGATAACTTCATTTAAGAAAATTCGAGACCTTGGTAGTCTATTCTCAAGGTAACAATGGCATTTGGTTTCAATGACTATATTGTGTATTTTTATGATAGGCATTTTTATCCTTTACTCACAACAACGAAACCCCTTAGTCCACAGTCATTTGAATTTCAGTTATTTTTTAAAAAATTACATGTTTTGCTATTTTTAAGAAATAATATGATTGGGCTGTACAGTGCTCCCACTGTAACTGATAAGATATTGTGTAAACATTAACGTGATTATATAAACATTATATGAGGGTATGGTAAGGTAGGCTATGTCAGTAAATGAATTATTGTGATGATTGTCGTTTCAATTCGGGATATGTTTCAGTCTTACTGTTCGTGTGTGTGTGTCTGTCTGTCTGTCTATGTATGTCTGTGTCTGCGTCTGTGTGTGTGTCGGTCACTGTTTAGCATCACTCTTTTTGGGAAGTGTCTGTATTGGACTTTATAACGAATACTTTAACGGATATGCCTACGGACTGACGTGGATTTAAAATAAAATAAAACACATTTCTTGTTAGCCTACAGGTTTTCGGCACAATTAGGCTATACATGTGCGACATACACAACTCTGACATCCTCGAAAGGACACGCGTCCCATCTTTCAGCTTGGTAAAAAAAAAAAAAAAAAAATCTCAGCTACACACCGCTGCCTTTAGGATCCAGAGTGTTGCGGAGACCGTTACTTGCCCTTCCTGTTAGAAGGCCCTCGCGCTATACATCAACCGGCGATGTGGCAAGTCGCTACATCATCGTGGCCAGACCACCAGTGAGAAAATAAACTTGGACGCTCCATCCAGGCGCAGCTGAGCAGCTGCCTGGGATCTGCAAAATGTTGCGCTGGAGGAGGATGGCCATTAATGAGATAGAGAGCCCAGGTTCCCATGGACTGAGGAGATGGTTAATTGTTTCGCTGGACCGCTGCCCAAATGCTTTCAGATCCCGGGTCCAGAAAGAACATTTACATATCTCTACGCTGAAAGAGATTTAGGGAGTTAGTGATTCGGTGTCCATTTTAATATCCCGTAAATTAATTACTTAAAGAGCTTTAAGATAAAAAGAAAAACAAAAAAAATGCTCAAACACATGCGGTATGATATGGCGTTGGAGCTGACAGTGTATTTGGATACAGAGTGGTTGTGGAGCAGCCCACAATATCCAAAAAGTTGTTTGAGTTTATAAGTAAATACGGGTTTGAGTTTATAAGTAAATACGGGTATTTGTGACTGTGGTCATCACGTGCTGTATTAGGCACATAGGCCGATACGTGGTTAGGAAAATTATATATTATAATGTAATATATTCATTTTTATAACCATGTCAATGAATTTTAATTCCAATTCACCTCAGTTCTTTCACTTCAATTTATATTGCCTGTTCACATTAAACATTTGTTCAAACTCTTAGGCCAGGATTATGAGATTACATTTTAGGCTTGGATTAAGTCAACATTTATGACAAGGCCACTTTGATGCAAGATTTCTCCTCGAAAAACATAGTTTGGTGAGTTCACCATCTAATTAAAACTACCTTGCCCAAGTGAGTTTAAATAAACAATAAATAAAAAAACAAAAAAACACTTGACTTGCACGTATTTGTAAGCCACAGATAAGGAAAAAAATGATTAATTAAACTAGGCCATTAAAATCTTAAGAACAAGCGCCAATTCAGTCCATGCTGAGCGTGTTCTCTATGTTACACTGTGCCTGCATCCTCCTCCAGTGCCACTCAGGGGTCTGTTCAATCTAACCTCGACGCACTCTGACATTTCAGAAACTAAAATGAGAAGAGCATTCCCCTTTTCTTCCTCGACAGTGTGGTTGCTGAGAAACATGCATTCCTTCATGACTCAGTCCTTGGGAAACCTCATTAGAGCGATTGGCAGAACTGATCAAAATCCATCTCTTTTTAAACTACCGTCTAAATGTGCATTTTAATTACGTTTCTTGGCAGCCATAGCGTAAGATTTCATTGGGTTTTTCGCTTAAATCAAATCAACTAGATAACGATTTAAAAAATGAAAAGGAACGGTGGATCCCATCTTAATCTGAATTAATGTAAATACTTGTGCTGGCTGTATACACACATACACAGGCATACGTGTGTGAGTGTGTGTGTGTGTGTGTGTGTGTACGTGCGTGAGCATGCGTACATGCACGTTCAGAAAGTATGGTTTGTAAACTCTGGATGTGAGGTTTATGTTAAGTTATTTTTAGCACTGTTGTTTAGATTCAGGCCATTTTCTCCAGGTGTAAGTACCACATGTCCAGCCCCTGCCCAATTTCTCTGGAGGCCCAAAATCGTTATTTTAGCAGATCATTTAATTATTCAGTTGGTTCCTTTTAAGTGGTTTCCTTTAACGGTATACACATGCTTGAATGCAAGAAATCTGAAACATCAAGATCACTAAGCAAAGCTGAGCACACAGTGAACACTGAGGCCAGCCAAACTAAGACACAAGAGAAACCTCAGATTTATCCTGAATAACCATAGGCCACTACCAGCCCAGGCACGAGAGTGCTTTCTGTAATTCCATGGGATAAAAAAAAAAAAGATTCCACTCCTTGCACAAGCATTTCTGGATCAGCCATATACGAGATGGAACAGACTCTGGTTATCAGCCTGACTCAGAGCCTTCAGTCTGTGAGCACGTGACGGCTCTTCCTCCTGCAGTAACATACTTTAACCAGCAGAGGGGGCACTGGTTCCTGAGATAAATTATTTCAAACTTTAAAGGCGTCAGGCTTGCACGAGGTGCAGGGGAAATGGTGCACTCTATTGGCCTTCCAATGCAATGCAAGCATTTCCTGTAAAATCTCCTTTCCTAGATGAATAGGGTCTTGTGCACAAAATACCGATTCATAAATTTGTTTCCTGGAGTTGGTTCTTAGAACAGTTAAAACGAATTAGTGTTCTAAAGGACAGATGGTTTCTATGGTGATGTCCTATGTTATAGTTATATTCACAATAACTTTTTGAATACAGTTGTAAGTGGGTCTTTCAGTGTAGGCTGCACCTTAAAGTTCTAAATACAGATATATTATTTTCAGGGCATACATGGTGGACTCAAGCGTCTTGTTGCGCGAAGATATTTAAGCTAATACACGGCGACCATTCAATATTTCATAGCTAATGAGAAATGAAACTGATATGGTTTTGGAATGTTCGTTTCAGGTCAGCTAATCGCGAGCAGTCAGGATACCCAGTTAAAAGTCTTCAGTAGCACCTTAACTAAAGGCTACCGATGTATAGCCTACAATGGTGAATATTTTAGAGGACTTGAGTTTTAAGATCTTGCAATGTGTTACTCGTTGAAATGCAGTTAGAAATTTGACAACTAAATAAACTGTTTCGTTTATGCCTTTCTTAAGCTTTTCAATTATACTCAAAATTTTGCGAGATTAGGTGCCAGTGATATGAAAATGTCCCCCAATAACTGGCTATAGCATATTCTGACCACAAGGTGTCGCTAGACGATTTCTCGTTTTACATGTATGTGATTATGTAGGGCTGAAACGGCAATATTCCCAAAGGAACTCAGAGTGACGTGTACAGATATCTAGATACATTTAGAGAGACAAAGTCAAATACAATCCCAATTATACTACAAATAAGAAACATTCAGCAAAAACTACTGATAGATAAATCATCCCATATAGAGATGTGGTATCAATTTTCCAGCATAACGTGTTCCAGTTCCTTCCAAATCCCCTGGCTCAAACTGTCAATAATTCAGCCCAGGATGATATATCATACGACATCCATATCGTCTCATCAACATGTTGTACCTGACAGCTAACCTATGAACGATCACATGAAAGTACCGCCGTTTCGTGTTTTTTTTTTTTTTTTTTCGGCCATCCGCGGTAAAGGCGATATTAATGGAAACGCATCCGGGGGCGCAGCGGCAGCAGCAGCAAGCAGCTCGTACCGGCAGTGCCGAGATTAGAAACAGATTCCCCGGTCAATTTGTGGTCTTCCAGCGAGCTGGCATTTCTGCGCACACTGGACTGGATATTAGGCTTTGGATGGGGCGTGGAGGGGAGCTCGGTATCGGCAGCAGCTTGCGAAGGAGCGACAGGTGCACCCCTGCAGTTGGCTTCACTCAGCACTGTTGTCAGCACGGCCGCGAGGATGCCGAGGATTTCTGGGGCCTGCCCGGTCCCCCGAGCCCCTTAGATGGTGGTCCCAGCAGGACTGGGCGGGGGCGCTGATGCACGCGGGGGGCAGCACGCGGGCCGGAGCCGGCATCGCTGCCAGCTGCCGCTTCCGCACCTGCCACGGGGATAAAGAGATAACCCCCCAGACCTCATTTCTTTCACAGTATAAAATGATTAATTATATCTCGCATAAATAAAATTTAAAAAAAACATTGGTAACTGTTTTCCAACTCCTCCGTCCTATATTTAGAAATAAATAATATCCCTTTGAAAAAGTCAAATGTTCAGAAAAAGTTCAAATTCAGTTCTAAAAGTTATGTTGACTTTAAGGACTGCAAACATCAAAATATTTGCTTTAATCTAGGAAATAATAGTACTTAAGGGTATATGGCCGTTTCCGGATCCGCATACTTCCATGAATAGAAATGATATAGACATGCACATTCAAAGCAACACTTCAGTTGTCAGAGCAATGAACCACCTCAATATTTTGCAACAATATTATCTGAAGAATTTTAACCGATACTTAATCGTGTTAAGTTGCTATGGTAGGAAAAAAATGTTATGCTGCAGCAAATAAATAAACAGACAAATAAGCCAAAGCAGCTTTTAGGTTGTTCAAGTTCCAACGTGTCACCAGCAGGTGGCAGTGTAATTCTAGCGATGCACGTGGTTCCCAGTTTAGGGTTCGGTCTCTGGGAAGAGAGCATTGCAGACATATGGCAGCAGGTGCTGGAGAGAGGGGTGGTGGCGGTAGCGTTGGCGGTTGGGGGTGGGAGGGGTTGGCGGTTGAATGGGTAGCGCCTTACCCGAGCTCTGCTCACAAATCCAAATGAAACGAGAGGTGTAAGCAGGTACAACAGTCAAATATTTTCCCCCTCTTCTCGTTAGTTTCTCGTTTTTGTTGTTTTTCTTGCGTTCAGGTATTCACACAAAAGTTTCTGTCTCGTAAAACAAAAGCGGGTCAAAAGTTTCTTGATTTTTATGGGTCGGTTAAAGTAAGTGCATTGGAAACGGGGGCCTTTGATCTGCAGCTGCTCAAATAAACTCTATATTAGCAGCTCGTTGTAGTAAAGTCGGAGTAAAACCTTTTTCCCTCTTAAGGGTTTTATGTTCCTGCTTGCAGGTAATTGGAGTTATAAGTACTGTTTAAAAATCCATATAAAAACGATGAAAGCCCTGTAAGATGTTTCGTGAATTAAAGATCAGCAGATATGATGTTTTCTGGTCTGCATTCCAACCCTAAGTTTGTACAAGACAATAAAAACAGAGCACGTGACCATCTCTCAGACCCTCTATGACCCTAGACCAGCACAGGCATGAATATAATAATGTACGAATGCATTATATAAACGCCTGTGTTGGTCTGGGGCCAAAGTATTCTTTTTTGAATGCCAGTGTCATCAACTAAGAGGTGCTTTGGTTCCTAAAACAATTATTTTTGTTTTTTATCCGGGAGTGCAGTGACACGTGGGGCTGAAAAAAAAGTGTAAACGTGAGCGCCGCGTTTTGGCCTCCCCAGGTCACGCGCAGGTTGCTACCCGCGCATATTTGAAGGGTAATGTACCGACGAGTGGAAGCCACAGACGGCGGATTTAGTTTCTGCACACACCTCCGCGACGGTCGTTGGGCAACCCTTCAGACTGTGGGGTTGGGGGGTTCTGGAGTGATATATACTTCCACACTGTCATTCGGATGCTTAAATAAAGAGCTGTAAATTCGACATCAGACACAGATTGCATTACCGAAAACATGCCACGAGGGCACCTTGTCTGAAAGGGCCTTGAATTTATGCGAAGTGATATCATTTCAGTTCACCAGACTGAAGAAACACGCCGGCTGCCCCCGGATTCTCGCGCTCAGAATGCGCTTTCTTTCAATGTGATATATGTCCCCTTCTTATAAGTGTCTGAGTTTGATTAAAACGGGCGCCATTTATTTGTCAGAAAAGAAGGGACACGCATTTAAAGTGATCTTTCTGTCTGGCTTCAACCGGCACAGCTTTGTATACAAGATATATGTCGTTTGTGCTTTTACAGGAGAGCTTAGACTATGTTCATGAGACATTCTGAAAAGATTTTATTCGCACTTGTCAGCGGGAAAGGCATAATTGGACTACGTGTGATTTATTATTGGGGCTCATTAAGTATTAGCGCGGTAATGTAATTGACTGTTTTAAGAGCCCGAAATGTTGGAAGCCTGCTGTAATTTTGCGTTCAAGTGACTAAATATTTCAGCTGATCACACAAATGTAAATGTTAGCAGAAGGGGAGAACGAGAGAAACGATGTTTGTCCAGGTGGATGCAATTACCTTTGCGGGGCGGGAGAACGAGGGTCTGAAAAGTGGTCTTAGAACCCAACAGAAAAGAGACTATCCAGGTTTGTTTTTATTCGGAAGATATGAATTTGAATCGCACTAATTGCCTTTCTATTGGTCAGTGCTCCCATCCCCCCGAATCCCAAAAACGTAAACTGAATGATCGTCTTTATTGGCCCATCGAATCTGAACAGAAATGAATTCCCCTTTTCTGACAAATTGTGAAGGACATAATATTTAAAAATCCATACAAAGGGTTGATATTTTTGGTTTCTCAGTCTGACTATAAGAATGTCTCTCCAGACCCCCATAGTTTACACTGTTGGCTTCTTCTCTTGAAAACAATCGCCCACCTGCAGCAATCACCCGCCCAATTTGAAATAAAATGTAAATTGCTCACAAATGAAACTGTTTATTTTATTACAATTAAGCGACATTTTTTCGCGCTGAGCTTGACCCGAGAGCAGGGAAATCTTCTCACGCGCGTGAGGTTCGCAGCCAGAAGGGGGTGTCCTTATTGAACGGTAATCATTACAAAAACATGATTTAACAGTGAAGTATACCGTCGTTAAACAATATGTCATTTTTATTTGCACTTCAAAATGGACGTCTCCCAGAAACATATGGATCCAATTGGACCGAGGAATGCTGCTTCGCGTAAAGTTTGAAATAATGAAAATATCCTGGCGCTCCAGTAATCTGGGAGTCTTCCTATTGCGGGGTGTCGAGAGTAATGTTTAAAGGGGGAAATCAGCACTTAATTAATTGCAGATTTTGGCCCCTGTCATCTTTATAGAATCTATTTAAATGTTTTTGTTTTAGCTAATAAATATCTGATATGCGAATTTTCTTTAAACGAAATTGTACGCAGAATTTATTCGAAGCAGCTGTAACAGGTATGGCCGAGAAACAGCGGGAGGTCCAAGGGAGCAAATGTTAATAATCTTCAACAGGCCTATCCACCACGCCTAAGACTAGCAAGGTCAGAGAGAAAACTAAAACAAAAAAAACAATTTTAACTCTAAATAAACTATGAACAAAGGTTGTTGTAAGAACAAATAAAACTAAATGGAAAATAAAATGTGGACAAGACAGTGGACTCAAATTTGATGTTGTTAAATAAATATACACAGTGTATATATACACCAACGCCTGAGCAACTGTGAACTCAAGTCTTAGTGAATGTTCGATGGCCACTCTGTGAGATTAAGCCTAGGGCTGCTTTTTTTTCCCTCTCTCTCTCTCTCTGACGTCTTTCGCACCGGGAGAAAAGCGCGGGCGGAACGGTTTGCTTTCCATTCTGACGGCGACAGGTGACACGCGAGGAGAGAGGCCAGACACCGGCGATTAACGAGCGCGTCCGCGGCCAAACCTGCTGTTATCGTCATTACAATACGAAACGAAGCGAGCTCCACAGAACTCTTCCGTGCCTGACTGGTCAGGTTGTGCACCTGGGGATAGCTGCAAGCTGTGCGCGTGTGTGTGTGTGTGGTGTGCGTGTGTGTGCGGTGTGTGTGTGGCGCGCCTGTGCGTGTGCATGGATGAGAGGGTTAATTCCGTTGTTTTTAAAGAGACTCCCTCGCAGGCCTGTGGACTGACACCCCCAGATGCTGACAGACGCAAGACCTTGGGACGTAGATTAACCCTCCAACCCAACCTCCGCCCATGCAGTGCCAGGAACAACAGACATGTCCACAAAAGCCTTGGGCTTCTGGACGCTTCTCATTAGACTTAATTTGCTGCAATCTTCATAAAAACCACTAAATGTGGAGAATTGTCATGTATGAAGTTTCAGCATCTCTGGTCTGTTGTCTCCTTGACAATAATGGAATATTCATATGAATTGCAAGCTTCTTTGAGCTCAGGTACTATAGTTTACAAAGTGATAAGTCGATACGATTCAAACAACATTCGCCCTTGACTTTGACTTACAAGTAAATGTGCATGACGTTTATTTTCCAGTTCAAACACACAATCATATTTATTGATTTGGTGACAGCTATAGTTCACAACTAGGTCTGTGAAGAACAGAAACTAAGTCTAACATTACATTTTTAACCGAAGAGAAGGAGAAATGGTGCGTGGTTCTAGGCAAAGTCTACATTTTACTTCATGGCTTTCCGTTAAGTGTTGAGAGGGGTATTCCACCTGAATGGGGTTTAAACGGTGAACCTGATTCTGCTCTGGTTACGCACCATTACACACGTTCCTTTCTTCATACAGTCCCTAAAATAAAGCAGAAAGTAAAATCCTCAAAGACGCATGCGCGCCGAGCTATTCATATCATCCAATAAGCACATCATGCACTTGTTTACAAGAAAGTCACTGAACAGGCTAAACAACAAAAAGATGCATCAGAAAATTCCGTTAGAACATAAAATCAATTAATAATATTTTCTAGATAAGTTATTTCAAAAATGTATAAATCTATCTCCAGGTGTATTTATATAACAAATGGCATATAAAGGCCGCATACTGACAACACAAACTTTACACACGTGTGAATTGGTTCCCAGTTGTGATTGGATGAAAGTCTCTGTGCGCCTCGTGTCGTCACGGCAACACATGGCCGGGAGAGTGACCGGTTACCAACATCTGGTGCGGAATTTTAGAAACAGTTGGGGAAAAATCTAGCCCTGAAACTGTCGCGAAAACGACAGCGTGACAGATTTATCTAGTGCGAAGAGAGCTATCAAACGCAGCAAACCGCGCGGGACTACAGCGCGGAACGGGGCTGCAAAAACACCCCAGCAGTCGCCCTAACCTCAGACTTCTCTCGGGGCACAACGTTTTTGGATATTAAAAAAAAAAAAAAACACTCTTTCGGTAGGCTGCATATTGTTTGTCCACCGCCGATACTCTGATGCCCTTCAGGACTATATTTCACCCAACACCAGGGAAAAATCTCCATTAGCCATAAATATTTAATCAGAACGTGCCCTCAGAATGTACCAATGATTTTATTTTTGATCGGCAAAAGCTGAGTCAGGTTGCAGCCGAAGAAAAGTTGCGCGGAACTAAATGCTGAGCTGTTTGCGGGGCGGCCGAATTTATATATTTTTTTAAAAAGCTTCCCGGCTGAGTCGATCTCGCCTATGGAAGTGCGCTTTCGGATATCTTGCTAATCCTACGCTTGCACACTTATCACATTAACTTAAGTGCTGACAGGGGGAATTGGCCAGCGCGACTTTCATTAATTCAGGATTAGCCCCTAAATCACGCGCTGACCAACCGCCAATAAATGCAGTATTAAAGATTGTTTCAGACTTTTCGGTGCCCCACTCCAGGTCATTTAACTGTACTCAATATTCTAATCTCCCCAGCCCCAATAATGTACTGTTGTGACTGAATGAGTGACGGGACAGCAAAGAGATGCGGCCAAAAAAATAAAAACCTGATATTAAATAACCAATTTTCATCCTTTTTCCATTGGAGGTTAATTTGATTTTCCAATAAAAGAGGCATTCATGTTTTCGGCCCAGTTCTTTAACAGGGTTCGTTCGCTTTTTTTCTGAACAGACAGTCGGTTCTTATCCTGTGTTAACTGGACGCAAGTGCCATGCAGATGTTTAACGCTCTCTCAGATGTGAAAACTTGCAACTATTATGAAGGATGCTTTTATTTTATTTATTTTTGGGGGGGGGGGGGGGTGCGGCTAAAAACTGTACTGATGACAATAAAACAATAAAAAAGCTCTGGATTATTACAGACGTTGCGATCATGACCTTGCTTATCATCTCGTAAAGGTCGGCTGCGCATATTTTGATTAACTACAGTAGCCTACGTATTCACCTTCCGGTTGTGATTCCGCATCCAATCAACTTTATGCTGGATTTAGTAGATATTAGAAATCCAAAACCCCAAAAACACAGGAAATGTGGGCAGAGTATGTATGGAGAGGAACATGTTGTAAGATGTGCTTTTCAAAAAAAGTGTGTTTTTTTTTTTGTTTTTTTTTTTAAAGTAGCACGCTATAAGTGAGATTGATGTTGCTCGCTGTCTGGCTGTCAGCGGCACATAAAACGCGTCTGATCGCTGAAAAATGGACGCTGTACGGTTATGACAGCATAAACCGCCAAGCTGAACATGTTTTTTGGTTCAAACGCATATATTCTTCCCATATAAACTGTGGACTCGACTCAACTCGACTTTTTTTTTTGTTCCTTTCTTGGACTTCTCCTCGGAAACGAGGAAAACATCTAAACTCAGGCATGATACTGCTGGTAAAGCTGCTAAAAATGTCTTAAAAATTAAAATTACGTTGATCAACCAATGAATTCTGGCCTGTGGTACTGCTTTTCCCCCCTGCTCCATGCCACACACACACACACACAGATGCATGCAAACACACGCAAGCACGCACGCAAACACACACACACACACACAAGCACAGATAGATGCAGACACACACACACACCCCGTTCCTGGAAAGCTCCACTGCAGACCTTTCTGCCAGTCTGCGTACACACCCGGCACGCCACGCCTTCCAGCCGTCCGTCCCCTCCCCGCCCATCGCATGCCACCCTCGGAGTCGGCAGCCAGTCTGCAGAGCTTCGCTCGCCGCGAGCGATCGCCGCCGCACGTTAAAGGGTGATTACTCAACTCCCAGCTTCCGTGACCTTGTCCTTGAGCCCGCCTCGCCCTTTAAATTATTAATCGAGTAATGGAAATCCAGCGGAGTCTGGCGATGGGTTTCCTGTGAAACGGCTATCTAACAGGATGGGGGGGGGGGGGGGGGGGGGGGAGGGGGGACAGTCGTACGGCGCAGTGGACTGTGCCTCCAGAGCTGACTCGGGGTCCGATCCCAGGCGAGGGTTCCGCTGTTATACCCACCCGGCAAAATGTCCAGTGTTAATTCAACTCCGACGGTGTTAATTCAACTCCAACAGTGTTAATTTAGCTCTTGACAGATAACATTCGATACCACTCTGGAATCTATTGAGTGCTGAATTA
This sequence comes from Anguilla anguilla, assembly GCF_013347855.1. NCBI lineage: Eukaryota > Metazoa > Chordata > Actinopteri > Anguilliformes > Anguillidae > Anguilla > Anguilla anguilla. The sequence goes on along the minus strand of NC_049206.1, from coordinate 58,270,646 downwards.
ACACCGGACATTTTACTGTGCACTTAGCCTCACATCCTGCTCTACAACCTACTGATCATCTGTCACCCAAGATGTCCGCAAGCCAAAAAAAAAAAACAAGTAATAATAACATCAGGACCTCTCTAACTGCTCTCTCGCTCTGACCTGTGTGCAGAGGACGGAGTACAGTACCGTGTCACGCGGGCCAGGGTGAGTGTAACTGATCCATCCACTTTGTGGATCCCCTGTGAGGACTGGACAGGACGCAAGGTGTGGAGGACCTGCCCACCGCTCCCCTGGTTAACTCAGCGGAGTAATGACACCGCATCGATCCTTCCCCCCCCCCCCTCCGACCGACCGCCCAGAGTCGTTTTACATTTCACCAAGCCAATACCGCGTTTTTATTATGCCCAGTGTCTTTGGAGTGTGTGTGTGTGTGTGTGTGAGAGAGAGAGAGAGTGTGAGAGAGAGAGAGAGAGAGAGAGAGTGTGTGTGTGTGTGTGTGTGAGAGAGAGAGTGTGTGCGCGCGTGCGTGTTTGTGTGTGTGCATGTGTATGGGATGTTAACTGCTTTTGCGCTTGGTGTAAAGCAAAATCTTTATGTAATATTTTTTATATTTCAATGACCACTGAACACATGGTTATTCTTCATTTAAATGGGAATAATTTAGGAAACTGCAGAAAACTTTTTATTTTGTATTTTTGATGTCTGTTATTGTATCATCTATATATCTATCTATCATCCCTCCATCATGCTGCCCTCTCCATTGTAAAAGAGGTTCTATCTTTCAATGGGATATTATAGTTAAATAAATGTCCAATGTTTTAAAAATTTGCACAGTTTGAAAAAATGTCACAGAAAAATTCTAACTGAGTGTTATGAGCACAGAGCCGCAGTGTCTGGCTGGGACGCTTCCCTTTTACCTGTCAGTGGCGCGGGATTCTCTCAGGCTACTTCAGGGGTACGACCCCATTTCAGACCTCAGGGTATCCGTTGCCATGACGAGGCCCAGGTAACAAGGCCCAGGTACAGAAGTGTGGCGTGCTCTCCATCCAGCTGCTTTACGTGAGAAAGCCGTTGGTGGTCTCCCTCTCCCTCTCTCTCTCTCTCTCGCTCTCTCCATCACTCTCTCCTCTCCGGCTGTTACAATTCACAACACCTTCCAGTGCCAAAGGAACCTATGTGGGGGAAAAAATAATAGACTGAAGATAAAGTAAATGAGGAGGCCGTATTAGACATAATATTATTACGAGGGCCGTTCCCGTTTGGAGGAAAGGAGCAGAGTGCACGGGGAGGCCTTACCTGTCTTGGACGTCTGAAGCAGCCGAAGAACAGAAACGATGAAGTGGCAAAGCGGCCCAGCCAATAGGAACTCTTGTTTGCGCTCGGTTGTGATGGGAGACGAACCCAAGATGCTGGCATGACAAGGTCTCTGGAATAAAACGGCATTACTTTAAAACGCAAAAAAAAAAACAGTTTTTTAAAAGTTCATCCATCGCCCGCCTGTGGTACCTTCCTAATAGGCCACTGCGGCCTGAACTGAATCCCCCCCCCCCAAACCTAAAATCCGTCCAAACCGGAGACAAAATGGCGGCATCTCTCACCAGTGAGTGGGCACGGGGAGGGCGGGATGATGGATTCACTGGAGTGAGAGAGCCCTGTGGACTTCAGCAGGCTCCACCGGGGCTGCAAGGCCTCAAACAGCTCCAGACCGAGCCGGGGGAAGGGCTGGCTCACAGTCAAACCCCCTGCTTTTTACATACACACACAGAGCGCTGCATGCAGGCCCTGTGCAATGGGAATTAATATCCCACCACATCACGAAGACCTCTTAAAGGGGAACCTCACCCCAAAATCAATTTTGACGGTAAAAATTGATAACACGGTCAAGATGAAGACTGCAAATAAAACCTACGGTCTTACGGATATGTCTCCAGTCTCTGAAAAATGTATGCATTGCATGAAAACGGCACAGCCAGACCCATTCTCAACGTCGTAAGGACACACCGCTGAATCAGATACATGATTCATATGCAGGGCCCGGTGAGTAAAATTATCTAGACGGCCACAACTCAGACAAATATGATTTTTTTTTTCCCCCTCTAGTTTTCCAGCAGTGGTGGGATCAATAGAACACAATAACATTGAATTAGGAGGGCAATTTCCCTTTAAGAAATATCGTACGCGATATAAATGTCTGCTTTTAATAGCGGCGTCTTCATCTTTTATATCCACTTTTACTTTTTTTAAAAAGCCCACTTACCCTTTTCACCCCGCGTGACTTTAACTCGAAACATGTTTTTAAGTTTTATTCCCAGAGTGGGACGGCACTGGAACGCGCCTCTCAAGCGGGACGGGGACACGGCGCAGCAGTAGCTCAGGAAGACCTCGGCTGGGGCGAAGCCCGTCCCCCGGGCGTGCATTCTGCTAAGTTCAACAAGTCATATTTACAAAAAAGATTAAAAACACAAGTTCCTGCGGTTATACGCCGTTGTGACTTTGGAAGACTGCGTTAAAACTCTGCGTCGCCTTGGTTCAAATACCCAGACTGATTCAAACTGAATTCCCATGCCTTCTCATAGCTCTGTCATATGAACACTTTGGTAAAGCTGAAGAGTGCAAAACATTCAACTCATAGGACCCCTGAAACCGTCGTTGTGCTTAGTGTTTATTTTTGGGGGAAAATCTACACATGTGCAATAAATTTAGATCTTTACTAGTAGGCCCTATTTTTGATTATTTTGTTCAAGGCTACTGTGTAAACAAGGGTGATTGTGAGCACCACATCGGAGGGGGCAGTTAGGCACAGTGACATGATTTACGTGCAGAAGGATGAAGAAAGATGATAGGCAATTTATTAACCCTTTAAGGTGTGAGATCACAAACGTGTGATTAGAATGTTCTTAGCTGAGCATTCTAATGCCGAGGTCACCATCACTGCTGGTAACTGAAAGCAGTGGAGTTCTAGAACTTTGACATAGAATGTTGAAGAAAAAGAAAACATTCCAAAAAACCTACTCTTCAAAGGGTTAATCTAGAACTCCGCCATGTTGGCCAATAAAAGTTCTATTCCTGTGTTCCTCGCATTGTAATTCCCCTCCAGACTGTGTTTGGAGAGAGGCAGAACAGGCCATTCTTTGTTCCTGATAGACTCCAGGTGTTTATCACTCTCACACTAATGGCTTGGACAAAAAGAAGAAGAAAAAAACACGAGAAGCTGCGCTTCACCGTCCAGCGAAAACCGTCGAAGCCAAAACTCTGAATGAGTTCCCAGCCTCGCTTAACCACAGAATTTTTTTTTGTTTACTCTGCGCTTTCCAACCGACAGAGAACCGAAACGACCTGTCAGATTTGTCGTCCATTAATGTGTGTGCGTGCGTTTGTGTTGTGTGCGCGCGCGGGCGCGTTCAGAATTTATAATACATCACTACAATCTTCTCACAAGATGCTCAGCCAGAACCTAAACCTAGAATCACGCAACGTTTAAACTGGCAGCAACGTGCACTTAACTCAACGCTTACTGTAGTAGCACATCGTTTAAACATTGTTAGCATTCTTTGTTTCCAAATGTTTTAGGTCATACAAAAAAAATAAAGAAGGCTGCGCTCACCAGCAATGAAGCACGAGGAGAACTTGAGGTTAATTGGAGGGGTATGTGAGTGTTTACCTAACGTTGATGTGTTTGCTCTAGCAGAGTCGGTGCGTGCTGGACACAGGTACTTAGCGCTCTTTCCCATTAGGAGGCCAGTCTGTTACAGTGCTCACTATTGAGCGCGCCTGCTAGGTACATCTTTGTTCGTTGTGGAGTCTGAGGTTCGCTTTCCGTGTCCAAGCTGGAGTCGAGTCCAGCAACCGCGTCCAACGGCAACAGTCCGTTTCGCTTTTCAAGGAAGTGCTAAATTGCAGTAAATAAATCACTTTTCCACATTTCGCCGATTGTTAGACCAGGAGCTCTTCGTACTGGAAAGAGAGAGAGAGAGAGGACCGAGTCACATTTTCAGAAGTACCGCGTTACCTGGCGGGGAAAAGTAAATAAACCTTGTATTTAAATATTCCCAATGCTAGGAGATGTGTGTCAAAACACTCCCTCTGCTCACATTCTTCGATGTGGTAATGTAAGAAACCTTTACCTGACTGTATCACGTTATCACGCGCCGGAAAACAGTGTGGCTAAATGCACCGAGGGCGTCTTTAATACAAGCAGGCACAGCTGAGGGCAACCTGGCCATGGGGCCTCATTTTGCGAGCCGACGGTTCGTGCTCAATCAGTGTTTTTACCAATCATGGTGGATTTCAGATTGGAGTCAACGAAAAGGAACACTCGCCCATGAATGAATGGTGGCCTATACTGCGAGAGAGCACAGAGGTGGCTGTTTTTCTAACGTACAGTGTTACAGAGTGTGGTTATCACAACAGAATGATTCATCTTCCTTGATCTTCGGTTCAGTGTTTGTAATAAGATTTTAAGAATGAAAAAATGAGCAAGAAATGTTAACAGTGTTAAGTTTACCCTCACGGACCATAAAACCAATCATTGCACTGTGCAACAACATCAGTGCAGGACCTATTAATGATGCCTTTTATTTATCAAGTATTTGGCAAATGCGTCTTCAGTTGGGAAACAGCAAACAGAATGCCATCTTCTTTTTAGGCCCATGTCCTTCAGCGTTGACCAAAATTGTCAGTGTAATGTGCAGGGTGTTTTTCTCTCCACCTTTTTTTTTTCCTTCCAGAAATTCAAGTCCTCCCCTACCACTAACCTTCACTCATCGAGCTTCAAGTCTCCCCTCTTAAAGAGTTTGAAATGCTTCCAAACTTGCGTAGAATTCGACCGCCACCGGGTGACGGTCAGAGTGAGTCTCTCGTACACTGAGAAACCGCTTCCAGTTTTCCATGCTTTCGACGAGAGGCGTACAGTGCTCTCCTCAGAGCCCCAAATGCGTCTGCCTGAGCAGTAACACACAGTGCTACATACACAGAGTACGGTCCCTTAAACCGTGGGTAGGGGGTCCAAAATGGGTCGGGTGGGTGTGTGTGAGGGGGGGGGTCCCGGAATGAGTCTGTAGTCCACTGGGCCAGCGTTTGCCACCCTTTTGCCTCTCGTGGCACACTTTCCAAATTTACAGAATCTCGGGGGCACGACCGCTCTCAAAAGTGAGGGACGTGCTGACATCGATGTGACACGTCAACAGTAGGCCTCAGTGTTCTTTCAGGGTTTTAATGAACCAATATGCATTTGAATGACATCTATTTTGACTTCTGCAAATGAGATTTGTTCTTGTAAGTTTAAAAAAAAAAAAATCTGAAGTTGAAACCTGAAATTTTTCTAAAATAATTTTTCACATGGCACACCGGTCAGGAATGCCTGCTCTACACTATGCTAGTATGTGTACTTCAAGGGTCCCTGGAAGGTACAAAATCTCCTGATATTAAAAAAAAGTATTTCTAATTTGTGTCCCATTTTAAAAGGTTTACGAACCAGTGTCTTAAAGGAAACCGTCTCGATGGAAGCGTCTCTCGTGTCTCTCAACGACTGGGTGGTGGGAAAAAAAAGAGATTAAAAGCGTGCGTTGAAACACAAGAGGACGGCCTGTCTCAGACATCTCGCTGGGGTATGTGGCAATGAGCGGCCAGGTTTCAGTCTCTCTTGCATCATATAGTCTTCATCATTAGATGATACTCAAACACTTAGGCTGTAACCGATCCCCCCCCTCCAGCAGACAGGCCCGTAGCTCCCCCCCCTGCCCCCCAAGCTGCTCGGGGGCTATTTTAAAGTATGACCTACGTGGTAAGCCGATTCGCGCGGGGCGCTAGGCGCTATCCTAACCGAGATGCGCGGTCATACAGCGGGATAGCGACCGCGATCGATAACGCGCTTCTGTAAGGCAATCTAAGAGATGACATCATTCTTTTTTTTTCGTTTTTATTAATAAATTGTTAAAATCGCACCGCGCACCCCCTCCCAATGAAATGATCGCTTCATTTTGTGTTTACCTACAATAACTAAACAGTAAATTTTAAACACAACCAAACAAAATCCATCGCAAAAGTAGCCTTCACTGTACAGGCTCCTAAACCACGGAATGCCTCACACCTCATTATAAATGCACAGACACATGCAAGTTTTATGTCCCTTTTAAAGACACGCTATATTAGGCACGCTGTTAATTAATTTAATTGTCTGTGGCTTTTTTTTTTTAACCGTTTTATCCTATTTTCTGTATTACTTTGTGTTTGTTTTTTTTCTTTTGTTTTTTACGATTGTTGTATATTAGACTTTACTGTAACTTCTGTTTCTTCATTTATACATCGCCTTGCCTTTGAATCGTCGGCTACTCTGTTTTGGGAAAGCGCTGTTTGGCTATTTATTGCATAAAAAGTTATTTTACTAAACTTGCTAAACGAGAGAATTACTTTGTTCTTTAGCCGTTGTAGTGCCCCGCCCTCCTTAGCGTTTTCTTAAATCGCACTTGCTCATAGCTGGTTGAATATGCAATGCCCCGCCCCGCTAGTTTGTGACAGTTGAACTCCCTGAAGACAGGGCCAGTTGTCGGTTCACCTGCTCAAGCTTGTTTTGTGAGGCTGGGCTGGCCACCGCCTGTAAAGTACGAGCCGATGGAAATTAGAGCCACAATGGCCGCATTGCCCGCGGCCTGTAAAGTACAAGCTGATGGGATTCAGAGCCCCAATGGCCGACACTAGCCACAGCCTGTAAAGTATGAGCCGATGGGATTCAGAGCCCCAATGGCCGACACTATCCACAGCCTGTAAAGTATGAGCCGATGGGATTCAGAGCCCCAATGGCCGACACTAGCCACAGCCTGTAAAGTATGAGCCGATGGGATTCAGAGCCCCAATGGCCGCACTAGCCACAGCCTGTAAAGTATGAGCCGATTGGATTCAGAGCCCCAATGGCCGACACTACCCACAGCCTGTAAAGTATGAGCCGATGGGATTTAGAGCCACAATGGCCGCACCGGCAGTGTGACTGTCCCTCCTCTCAATATCAAATGTTACATAAAGACTCAATCAGCACCTTCTTGCCGTTCGGCGAAGCGCCAGCGGTAAAACAGAGGCGTAGAAATAGCGTCAGGCCGCGCGGGACCAAGGCGGTTTCGGGCCCGAGGGGGGTGGGGGTGTCGGGGGAAACAGTCCCTTCTGTCCTTTGTTTCACTCAGTTTGTGTCAAGGGTTTTTAGCAGTGGGAAGGTATATTCTGTGTTTAAGCTTCATTTTTACTTTGGCTTTGTGTGCGTGTACGTGTGTGTGTGTGTGTGAGTGTGTGTGCGTGTGTGTGTGTGTGTGTGTGTGAGTGTGTCTGTGTTTTAGGTTTTTTTTGGGTAGGGACCCAGTGAAAGGAACTCTTTAATCAGATAATTTACCAGGCCCAGTAATTTTATACCCTTTGTGACACAGCAGTTGGCAGGTAGAGGTGGAGGGGGGGGGGGGGGGGCGGTGAGGGGTGGGGGGGGGGGTTAGCTTAGAACCTCCCGGGACAGTCACAGAGCAGAGGCTGTCTGCTCAGGTCCCTGGGGGGCCACCTGAAAACAGGAAGAGAAGAATGGGGGAGGAGGGGGGGGGAGGGGGGGGGAGTGTATTTTGCAGTTCTGTGAAAGAATGGAAGGGGGGGGGGGGGCAGGACATGCAGATGGTACCAAAGGCACTCGGCCCGACCCATCACGCACCTGAGGACCTTGCCCCCCCCCTGTGCCCCCCCCCCCCCCCCAAACGCCACTCCCCAGCTGTTGCACTGCCCACAGCTATGAGCCAATTGTCCAGCTGAAGCCCATCCTGTTTGGGAAGGGGGGGGGCGGGTGTTTCCGGAAGAGCGAGTGACAGAACGGGGGGGTGAAACACACAATGTAAAGGGCTCAGGGACAAAGAAGCAGGGCCTTCCTCCTCTCTCCCTCCTCCTCCTCCTTCTCGTCATCCTCCCCCCACCTCACTCATAGACCAGGGAGAAAAATAAGAAAAAAGGAAAGAAAAAAAAACATCTTTCTTTATGAAAGCATTGTGTCTCTCCTTCCTTTCATGCCTGCCCAGTGCTGCTCACCTGGATTACACTGGAACACCCATAAGAGGTTGGAAGCCCATTCAAAACCCTGCAGTCACCCCAGGCTGCTTCTGCAAAGGTATAGAAAGGGGGGGGGGGGCAGTGGTGATGGCGGTGGAGGGGGGGTTGGGGTGGGCACTAGAATTGTGAATGTGTCTGAGTGTTCTTTTTTTTTTCTTTTTTTTTTTAAAAATCGAGCCAAAGCCCGGTCGCGCCATTCAAAAGGCCTGCCGGCCTGCCAGCCCAAAAGAGAGTTGGGTCCTGGGGGACGGGGCGGATCGGCTTACCCTCCCCGAAAACGGGAGAGGAGCACACAAAAGGGCCCGGGCCCCGCCAGGTACCGCGAAAGGGCCGAGGGGGGACTCCGCTGGCCGAGCGAGGGGTAACCGTAGAGGACTTGAAAGTGAACATTAACGAGAATGAAAGGGAGGAAAAGGCTTTCATAGACGGGACAGGAAGGCCAGTCGAGGAAAACTGCCACTTGTCATGCATAAAACAAAGCCCTTATCACGTGATGTACTGCAGCGCATACTCAGTGTGTGTGTGTGTGTGCGTGTACAAATTTTATATACATACATATTTATAAAATGGTCAAATGTATGGTGATTTCATATAATTATATTTTGCAGATTAACTGAATTTTATATCATGTGCTCCAATATCCTGATCCTCCATATCCTCCAATAGTGTGACGTCAAGTGCATGAGCAGTATAGTACGTACAAGGCAAAGTATTGTCTACCAATCAGTCACCATATCTGGGCTACAACCATGGCTCTTACTTCCAATCACTCAATCCTACACTGCTAGCACTTACATTACTAATAACAGTAAAAATAATAATTTCACACATAAATACTTCAACTGTAAGCTTGTAAGTAAATTGTAATTTGAAGTGCACACAGCAGTGTTTCCTGTGCTGTGTGAGTGGGCTCAGAGATGGCTTGTGCCTGTTGTTGCTCTAACAGTGTGTCCATATGAGAACGGCACACGGACCATACAGCCGAACCAGAGCAGCTCACAGGACCCGCAACACAACATGGCTCCGTCAGGCAAAGCCTCACCTAAAGAGGGCGATAAAACGCAAAAACCCAACTTCTCTCTCTCACTCCCCTCCCCTCTCTGTCTCTCACTTTCACTCTCTCTCGCTTTCTCTCTCCCTCTTGCTCTTTCTGTCTCTCTCTCCCCATCTCTCACTTGTCTCGCCCGCTCTCTCTCTCTCTCTTGCACTCTGTCTCTCTCTCTCTTGGTCTCTCACTGTCTGTCTCAGACTTTCAATGCATCTCTCTCTCACTCCATCTGTTTCTCTCTCACTTTCGCTCTCTATCGCTCACTCCTCTCCCTCTCTATCCCTCTCTTATTTTCTCCCTCTCGTTCTTTTAGTCTGTCTCACTCCATCTCTCCCCCTCTCCCCCCCCCCCCCCCCGCCCCGCCCCCCGCCCCCCCTCCCCCCCGGGCGGATGAAACCGGAGAGTTTCTGGCGGGCGAAGCCGCAGGCCGCCCCCGTCATCAGTCAGGGCCCCCAGCGGGCGCTGAGGCAGCCATATTTAATCAGAAAACAGTAAAACACACTCCCCCCCTGGCTGCGCTCCGAGGCCCTACTGCAATTTATTATTCTTTGTCTCTTCCCCCCCCCCCCCCCCCCCCCCCCCCGCCCCTCGCGCATTCAGACAAGCGGTATTGATTAATGCCATCATCCCCCGGACAGAGGAGAGCTCTGTTTTTCAGGAGCAAGGCGACACCCCCTCCCCCTTGCGGTGGAGAGGAGTCCTGTTGGGGGGTGGGGGGGGGGATATGAGAGTCCTTGGACATCGTGCCCCCCCACTCCAGCCCTTTTTTTTGGGGGGGTGGGGGGTGGGTAGTAATTAGGCCACATCTCCTCACTCAGCATAAGGCTCTTTTTAGAGCACCCCGCATTTCCACGCCGTGTTTTAAAGAGGTGTCTGGAAAACTTTGGCCCTGACCTTCCCAGAGAATGGCCAGGTTGGAGTGGGGGGTGGGGGGGTGGGCGGGGTGGGGGGCAGGGGGGGGCTTGGGGTAACTGGTCGGCTGGGGCGGGGGTTTGGCTGGCTGACCGTTAGCTCTTTAATGCCCGCCGATAAGTTTGTGAGTGTGTTGGTCGTCGGGACACTTGGTGTATTTTAAAGCTCTGATTGTACCGGGTTTCTACATGCTGGTTGTCGGAACGCTTGGTGTATTTGAAAGCTTAGATTTTATGCGTTGTCTAGGTGTTGGTCATTGTGTTCTTGTTTTTTCCCAAACCACTGTCAGTAAATCTAGGTTTCTAACAACTGCTTTAAGCTTATTCAGAACCATTTTTAAAAAATTAAGTTTGGAGTTTAGCCTGCTCATAAACACATTCAGTTTACTGAAACTTCTGTTCAGTTTGTGGGTGGGGCCTGAGGGGACCGTGCCCTTTGACCCCGGCCTACGCCCCCAGCAGTGTCCCCGGGGGGAAATGGCTGCCGTGGCGGATGTGGCGGTGCGCTCCGGTGAGGCTGCTGGCTGTGGGACTTTGTGCGGCGGTATTTTGGGCGCTACATTATTAAGCGCTCCCGGTGCATTATTAATCCGCGGACAATGCGCCGCGGCTTCAACCGGCCCGCGGATGAGCTCACGGAGACGGGCCCGAACACAACACAGCTCCGTTTGGACAGCAGCGTCATGTGACCCGGGAGAGAGGGGGGGGAGGGAGAGAGAGGGAGACAGATAGAGAGAGACAGAGAGAGAGACAGACAGATAGAGAGAGAGACCATTCGGTCTGCTTCTCATAACCTACCACTGACCTATCATGTCCCATATAGACCCACATACAAAGTAGTTTAATAACCTCAAAAGGTTAAATTCTACATAAAATAGTTATCATTAGCTGTGGCTGCCTATTTATTATTAGTACAATCCTTTGTTTTTCTGTGATGCGTTTAAATCGCTGAGCTTATGTTCAGAGGGGTTGCTAGTTCAAACCCTTGTTGGGGCATTGGTGCTTTACCTTTAAACACTTTATATAACCTGATTTCCTGCAGTCAGATGGCAGTATTGTATAAACCGTATTGTAGGAACCTGTATGACTGCAGTCATGCATGTTTTCCCAGCCAAGAGCTTAGGCAAAGCAGAGGGAATGTACCGTGGGCAGAAAAATATAGCCTTCTAACTTCATAATGTCTGTTTTCATTGTTGCTTCAGTGGATACGCACACACATGCACAGTCTTTCTCACACGCACACGCGCACACACGCACGCTCTCTCTCTCTCACACACACACTTACTCTCTCACACACACAGACATACAGACACAGAAACACACACACTTTCTCTCTCTCTCTCTCGCACACACACTCACACTCTGTCACACACAGACATACAGACACAGACACACACACACACACTTTCTCTCTCTCTCACACACACACACACACACACACACACAAACACAAGTGTTTAATTACAGCCGCTTCTTGATCTCGTTACGGAATGAGCATGTCATGATGAGAAATTAAACGCCCGAATATTAATCACACGCAGCTGCACAATTCAATTATTTCACCCCAAAGCAAAGCGTCTAAATCACAGATTTAAAACAGCATGACCGCTGTCCTTCCCCAGAAACACTCCCCCTGTTCTCTTTAAATTAGACCTCTTTGTTTTAAAATTATCATTAAATGTCCCCCCCCCACCCCCACCCCAGTCGCTCTGCAGTTCACACCACCACATCTGACCACGCCCACGCCCTCGTCCAGGCCCGTTGCCGTGGGTAACCGCGCCTTACTGCGATTTGAGAAGGGTTCTGGATGATGAATCGGGACTACCTTGGGTCAAGGCCGGCGGAGTCCATGGAGCTTCCTGGTCCCGGATGATTTCGGGGCGGGGGGATGGGGGGCAGTAAACATAATAGAGGAACCATCGCGACATGGGACATAAATCGCCTTCCCCCCCCCCCAAACCCCCACCCCTCCCTCCCTCCTTTTGTCTGCTAGCGCCCATGAGGACTGTCATCTCTCATTATTTTTAGGACATCTTTTCCCTTCAAACAAAAGCTGCTTCCCCCGCAGCCATCCATTCTCCTGCGTAATTGAGGGTGTATGATTACCTCTGGAAAAATGTCCTTTAAAGGTCTGCTCCATTAGCAAAAAAAAAGAAAGAGGAAAAAAAAATAACTCTCCCGCCAGCATAATACATGTCTGCTGTCACTCTGTCCGGTTTTATGTGTTTTAACCCCTTAAGGTGCAAGTTCACAAATATGTGATCTGAATGTTCTTACCTGAACATTCTAATGCTGATGTCACAGTCACTACTGGTGACTGAAAGCAATGGCGTTCTAGAACACTGACTTAGAATTTTGACATTCCAAAAAACCTACTCCTCAAGTGGGTCCCATCCTGGGCTTGATATTCTTTTAACCAAATTAAAATTAACTTTTGAATTTTTTTGTAGATCTTTTTTTTCCAATAACTTAGCAACATAGATCCTGCACACGTTTGTTCACAGATGTATGATTAAGGTGGGATTTAACATTATGCGTTTCATCCACTACGGCCTGTATTCAAACAACTCTTGTCCTTAACCTTGATTACAAACAACTCTCAGACACAATTTGGCAATTCCATTTTTGTGAATCACTGGACACGCCAAACTGTGTCTGTGAATAATAAAGGTAGCACTTGTATTTAATTGTTGAAGTTAAGGACACATGTTGATTGAATCCAGACTTGAGTCTCCTCAGACTCAGATCACAGGCTGTGAAAGTCCCTGAATCTCATCATGCAGACACACACACACACACACACACACACACACACACATACACACAAATGCAATCATGCCTTTTTTTTATTCTCCCCGGAGGAACGACTGCAAGTGACCCGTGGGCTGCCAGCGATCTCTCCCCCTAACAAGGCATCTTTGAGCCCGTCCAGCTGAGTAGCGCAGCGCTTTAATTAGGCAGCAGGCCCGGCCTGGCCTGACCTCGCTCCCTAGGTGGCCAGAGCTTTCTGACTGGTCGCCTCTCCTCCACAAAGAGACGGTACCCCTCCGCGAAAGCCCCGGGTTTTAGGGAGAGCGCGAGGGGACGCGGGCCTCAAAAGAGAAGCCGCCTGGATTACCTGTGACCTTTCCCATGGGCCCAGGTAGAGCCCAGGTAGAGCTCTCTCTCTCTCTCTCTCTCTCTCTATCCTGCTGGAGGAGGATAAAGAAATTAGCATTTTATTCTTCCAGTGGGTGCTTCGCTGGAATGCGTCAGCCTGGCAGGTCTGGGAGCCTAAAGAGATTAATCCTTCCAGGGGGGGCACGGGCAGGGGGGTGACAGGCATGGCTAAACCCTCACACAGAAACCCAATCAGGAAATCAGATGCTTTTCCAGACTCAGTCCGCCGTGATTGTCCTGCTTGGGGACCTGGATTAAAACACGAGCCCCACAGGAGAGAGGATCTGAACAGAGGCACTGAGACCGCAGTGACCCTGCGCCAGCGAAGCTGCTCTACCCTAACGCTGTTATTTCCATATTATTATTATTATTATTACTACTACTACAGGCATTTAGCAGATGCTCTTATCTTACACAACATTTTAAAGAGCACTTACACACTATCCATTTATACAGCTGGATATATACTGAAGCAATGCAGGTTAAGTACCTTGCTCAAGTGTACAACGGCAGTGTCCTACCTGGGATTCGAACCCGCAACCTTTAGGTTTCAAGCTCAGGTCCTTACCCATTATACTACACTGTCGCTCAAATGTGAACCAATCGGGCATCCGTCTGCACCTTTCTGTTCATTGCCCCTTTTCATTTATCCTTTATTCGCCTGGAAATTTGCTCCGAAATCTCTTTTTGAAAACAGTTGATAGACAAAGCTCTCTGCAATGCAATAAAATGTAACAATGCATTGCATACTTGGATATCGTTGGACGTCATTCAAAATTGGAGCAGTTTCTTCAGTGTGCCATGAGCGTGTTAGCATCCATTATGAGCCCCGTTCCTTTCTGTCTAACAGCAGTCTGGTGCTGCGCAGATCTGCCTGCCCTTGGCTAATTACAGCTGACACGCAGACTACAGTGTGTGCAGAAACAATTACCCTTGACTGATTGCACGAAGGTCAACTTTAAACAGCCCCTGAAGTGAACGTTCTGCTCCCTGCACTCCTCAACAATCAAGACGTTTTGGCAGAGAAGATTATTACTTTTTTATACCCCGAAGAATACTAGATTTCAGTTGTTTTTCCCGATTTCATTATTTTGTGAAATGGTTGTTTTGCATCAAAGAAAAAGACTGCAATCATTCCGGGAAACGTATTTGTTACTTTCTGGTTACGCAGCTGGAGTTGACTGTATGAAGCAGTTCATACAGCAATTGGCACCCAGCTCAGTCATGTGACTGCGGACTGAGTACGGGTGTTTGACGTTGGCACCACAGAAGGCACCGTCTACCTTGTGAAAATACCCCAAAAAAAATGTCATTGTTCCTTAACCTCTATTTTCACAAACATGTTCTGCATAGTGTAAACATTTTGGTTATATAAACACCAGTGTGATTATGTAATTGTGGGGAGGTGCCTGATTTGAGCCAGGGGCTTAGACCGGGGTTCGTTTCTGAAGCTCGCTTCCTGGCCTTGTTGAGAGACGTTGCTCTCGAGCACCAGAGCGGTTGGCTCCAGTATAGGCCTTTCAGCCACCCATTCCAGTGCAAGTCAACGGTACCAATCTGCTCAAAGGCTGGCTGTCTACGGTGGGGAAACAGGGTAGTAGGGTAGCATAACACTCCCAGGTGAGACAGTGCCATTGTGTTATAGCCAGTGTACAGCGCTCTGGGTAAGAACATCTGCTCAATGTCTACAATTTTACTTTTTTAATATGTTTTTTTTAAATGCTTAGAGCTCGCAGCTGTCCACGGCGTCTTAGACTGGCAGTAACTGGAAGACTGCACACTGTTGGCACTGGAACGGTGAGCGTTCGCCGGGGGAAAGTGCAGCTCGCGGTTTGCAAGCTCAAAAATGCTAATTTCTGTATCTGTATGTAATTCTGATGTAATGAATAGTGACGCGCCAAGTATGCGGTGCGGTTCAGAGTGGCTTCAGGCCTGAGGCTTCGCAAGCTCAAAAAGGAGAGGAAAGCCAGAGGAAGCAACTTGGAAGGATTTTAAAGTCCCCGTGCGAACAAAATCACACCATTTTAAAATAATTACTGTATATATCTCATGCATCTGTGCATAAACACAATTTTTTTTTTTAAAGTTAAAAAAGGAAGATTTTCTCAGAATCACAGCATTTATATCATTGCTCATGAGGGTCTCATTTTCATCACAATGAGACTCATCAAAACTGGATTCCAGTGAAACAATTCCTCTCCAACAACACTCTACGATATCGACATCTCTAATTATTTGGGTTATGAATGCGCCGTAGTGTAATGGTCAGGAGCTGGGTTTGTAATGCAGAAGTCGTACTGCAGGTTCTGAATCACAGCTGCTGTGGGGTTGCCGTTCTACCTTTGAGCAAGGAGCTCAAGCTCAACCGCTTTAGTGAATGACCTTTAGCTTCCCAGATAGCGCACGACTTTGGGCCAGACCTGTGCCGAGTCCGGCCCGGCAGCGCTGACGTTTCGGCCCGAGTCAGCCCACATCCGGCCTGGCGCTGCTCGCTACGGAGTTCAGTGAATATGCAGCGGTGTGTAAATGGGCCGTGTGTATAAATTTAGTCTGAGCAAGTCGTTCGAAACCAAAGCGTCTATCAAACGATGGAATGTAACGCCTCCCGTGATTTCTCTGTGCATGAGTTCAGCTATGTCTTTACCGCTGCTCGAGAGTGCATCTGAATGCCTTAGACCATTCAGCGCAGCGGATGGCAGGCAGTAATCAATGAAGAAGGCCAAGCCGCTGCAGGCCCGATTAGCCACTTGTGTCTTTAGTTCAGTAACAGGAAGTGATGTAAGGCTATCTCGTCTGGCACTTTATTTATTTATATTTTTTGAGGGCCTGGATACGGGAGGGGGGGGAGGGCGTGGGGGGAGGGGGGGGCAAACACATCGAGTGACCTTGAGAAATATTTAATGTGACATCTCCATGCACCGGCCCAAGTGAAGAAATCCATAAATTACAGAGTGGTTAATACAGGGAGCTCCCGGGGGCCTGGGGGGGGCGAGTTGGATTACCAATAGAGCGGATGCATTACCTGCAAAGAGCCTCAAATATGAGACATCTGCCCAGAGAGAGAAAAAACAACCCCCCCCCTCCAAAAAAAAAAAAAACTATTATTATTATTCAGAAGCAAACAGGCGCTGTTTTCAGAGGCTGCGACTACGCCGCCGGCCGTTCTGCTCTCCGGCGCCCCCTTGAGAGCGGGTCCCGCAACTGACGGAGCGGTTTCGCTCAGCGATTCAGGCGGACGACCGTTCGTTCCGTCAGTCGACCCGGTCAGGCCGGCGTACGAAAAGGAGGACACTACCGTCCTCTTCCTCCGATTATGGCAAAAAACAAATATATTTAAAAAACCGCCAACTTGTTTTCTGACTCCGCGGGCCTCAGTGCATGTCACAAGGTTTTTAGGAGACGACGGTCCGGGCGATGCATTAATGAGCCCGTCGCTATGGTGCTCTGTGGCCCGAGTTCTTTAAACACTGAATGCAGTGAGCGCGATCACACAGACGCACACTCACGCCACACAAAGGAAACCCGATCTCCCCCTGCCCCCCCCCCCCCTCCCCACCCCCCCGCTCGTCGGCTGATTAAAAAATCATCACCCCTCCAGCCTCCGACAGGACGCAGATTGGCGGCTGCCAATCACGTCGCGTTTACACAACAAACCCCGACGCGCCGCCGGGGCAAAGCCATCCCTCTAAGTGGCGGGCCCAGGCCCGGGCCACTCCTTAAACTCTCCTGAACCCCGTTAACCAGACGAAGGCATTATCCGTAACCCGACACCTTCTATTGATTACCTTCAGCAGGGCTCTGTGTGTGTGTGCGTGCGTGTGTGTTTGAGGGGAGTTAAAATAGTGAAGAATTGCATTAAGCGTTAATTTATTGGATCGTGGGGTCATCAGCCAGCACCCTTAAACTCGCCTCTGTGTGGAAACAGAGGAGGAAGGAGCCCAGCTGGTGGGCTGAAATGCTTTTTTAAAGGACATCCTTAAGGTCCTATCAGCTCAACATCTTAATATACAGAGAGTGAGCTAGTTAGCCTGGGAGTGCTGCTGCTAAGTGCTGCTCGTCCAGAAACCTGTCAGCTGCAGCTGTGGCTGCCGGTCGCCATTATCGCTCAGGGAAGGTTGCGTGCTGTATGCTGAGGTCAGGGATGATTGTGCATTTGCAACTGATAAATGGCACCAGCGCTGTACCTGTGCGTACACAATTATGCAATTATGTTTCTCTGAGCATCTGCTACATGCCAAAATATGCTGTATATAATAACTATGAGGGTCAGAATTTCACTTTAATACATTATTATGAACATCGTAAACTGACCTCAAAAAGAACGATGATTCTAATTCTATTGACCCCACTCACTTTATATAATCCAGCTATGTAACAGAAATTTTTCTTTGTCTCCTCTTTTTAAGGCAGAAACTCACGCTAACCGTAGGTGGCTTCTGCACGTTCCTCGGCAAAGACGAAAACCGGTTATTTGCCCAAAAGAGAGATGAACCGAACTGAACTGAACTGAACCTGTCCCCTTAGCTGCTAATTTGACGGCTCGTGGAGACACGGCCGTGGTGTCGATATCACGCACGGAAGCACAGCTTCAGTCAAGGCCCCCGCTTCCCTCAGCCGGCTGAAGCAGAGCCAGAACTGATCTGCGAAGCGCATATTTTATGGGGTGAGCAGGATAACGTCACTTGTTTATTCGCACCAGTTTACACCCTGTACCTCGATGTTGAGAAAGCCAAACAAAATATACGAGAGAGAAAAATAATAAATTCTTATTATCAGTCCAACTCCAACTAATGCATCACGTCTGGATAATCATACTTTTTTTTCGCTGATTTCCTTTACTGGCAGAAATGTAGCATTTGAAACATAAAAATATGTATGGCTTCAGTCATTTTTGTCATTCATCAGACAATTTCGACTTTAAATTAAATACAAGAGGTTGTTTTTAAATGTAGTTAGTTGAGTTAAGCACTAAGAGAGTTTCATGACACAATTAATATTTGAGCTGAGCTGAGGCAGAGTAAAAATGAGGTGATTAAGTTAATAACAGTACGCATCACCCTTACATTAAATCATACCATTAGTCTTTTAATCAGTTTCAGTATTCAATTTCAAAGTTCATGTGGGAAGTTAAACTTATTTGAAGGAACGGTTTCAAATTATTTAAAATATTCAGGGCCCATAAACGGAATTCTCTCAGTCCATCTGGATTAATAGCAGTGTTATGGTACAAATTAATTTGTGCTTAACTTCCAAATACTTTAATAATCATCCAGTCTGTTTCTATTTCAGTCCATTGCTATGGCGGTTTTGCTTCTAACCTAAAATAAAAGCATTTGTCACACGTGACTCCCAAAAATCCAAAATCAGCAATGCAAATGTACACCCTGGAGTAGGAGTCTCACCAATTAAGTCTCACCAATTAAGGAGCATTAATCAGAAAACCTCGGCGGTCAAATCGCTGCTGTAAACGGGGGTATTTACGCGGTGCGCCACACAGAGGAGGAGGAAAGGGGGGAAAAGGAGACGGGGGAGGGGGCTTCTGATTGCGTCTAAACGCGGGACGTTTCCTACAGCACGCCAATTTTCGAGCTTCTGCTCTGATTAGAGGTGAGGTCGTGCGCGAGTGGACGGGGGGGCGGGGGGTGGGGGGGACGGGGGGGACGGGGGGGACAGGGGGGACGGGGGGTGGGGGGGATGGCTTTTCCCGAAGCGCTGCTTGCTTTCCAGACTCCTGTGAGGTCCGCGGATGACAAAGTCAATTGCGACGCGTCAGCGCTAACACAGAGCAGGCCTGGGGAGGGTGGGGGGGGGGGACCGAACCCTGCCCCCCCTGCCCCCCCCCGCCCCCCCCCCCAAGATGAGAGACGTTCGAGATGAGGCGCTTTCAAAAAAAAAAAAAAAAAAAGCCTTAACATCACGCACAATCTACCAAACCCAAACAGACAGAGCTGAATACATGGAGTTTACATTAGATAAATGTAGCGGTTGGGTTGGGGGGAGGAAGAGGCGGGGAGGGGCGGGGGGGGGGGGGGGGGAGACACACATGGAATTTCGGCCGAGAAAAACACGCTGACTCCTGCGTTCCCCCCCCCAAAAAAACAAAAAAAAACGCCGCAAGTCGGGGGGAAAAAAAAGAAAAGCGTGCGCCAAGCACTTGCTCTGCGCTGGATCGAAAGTTTAACCGCGGGATGAGAGGTCTCTCCGAGGGTCCGCGGGCCGTGTCTGGCCCGGGCGAGCAGGCCAGCGAGGGGGATCTGTGTCAGAGGGGGAGAGGCGGTCTGTCGATTTCGGAGGAGTTGAAGCGGGGCTCTCGAAACCAGCCTAATTAGATTTGATAGAGCACAGCAGAAGAGGGGACAGATGGCCTTCTGGTGGGCTACGCTGCGCTATGGCCAACGTCTCCCCTCCACACGTCTACCAAATCCGCCATTACAATATTTCACCACAGTGTCCTTCACCCTCAGCTCGCTTCCTGTTTCGCATTCCTTAAATTTTATACACATATTTTTTCATGTAATTTCAGTGGTTACCAAAACTAGATTATGGGGGGGGAAAGACTTACAAAATAAAAAATAATAATTCTACACATGCAAAAGGCACCACATGTTTAAGAGTCTGTTCCAGACCAATGTGTCTTCACACAAGGAGTAAATGCTTTAATCGTCTCATTCCCCTCTGAAAATTAGTGTTCGTTCGTGGGCAATTAACAGCGAATCATTGGCTGACCAGTCGTGTAAAAAAAACCAGCGAGCACAGATGCATGAAATCAATGCAGCTGATCCAGGTTCAGTGGAAACGCTTTACCTGTGTCCACCTGGGCACTGAGAAAAGAACAAGGAAGATCAGTGGGGAGGACAGAGAGAGTTACCTGGATTTACACCTGCTCTGCTCACTTCAAACGCGCATCTCCCCAATGCCTGAACCTTCAAACGTACGCTCTCAAGGTTCATCAACGTTCACTACAGTTCATCAACGTCCATCAGTTCAGGACGCCCTTTGTTTCATCCATTCCTGGCAGGGGTGGCCAGCTTAAACCCTGAATTTAATCATTAATCCCTTTCAAGGTGTGAGATCACAAATACGTGATTAGAATGTTCTTAACTCAACATTCTAATACTGATCTAACAGCTCACCACTGGTTACTGAAAGCAATGGAGTTCCAGAACAATGGAGTTCCAGAACAAACAGTAACTTAACAAGCCAATATTTTCTATTTGGGGGGGGGGAAAGAAAAGATTTTACGTCTCATTACGAGACTAAAAAACTTGTTAAGACAGACTTTATTTTTACAGCGCAGTCAGAGTGAATCTCATCTGTTCCTCTTGCTCATATTAATTACAGCCCCCTCTCTCTCTCTCTCTCTGATAGCGCTTCGTATTTTACACTCTGGACGTCTGTGCGTCGCTGCTGGTACCGGGAGCACATAAATCAGGCTGGAATTACTCCTGGACCAGGAGGCGCAGCCAGGAGGATGTTAGTCTGAACAGACCCGCGATGCTTCAGTGGCTGAACTCCTCCAGCAGCGTTACGGTGTGGGAGAGACACCACGGTCTGTGGGTGCCGGCTAATAGCAGCGCTCTTAAATAAAAATGACTAACGGTTTGAGTTTAAGTGCCTTGTTTCTTCATGCTTTGCGCGGTTGCAAATTTGCCCCGCTCCCACGTGCAATGAATCTCGCGCACAGTCCTATCTTGTAATGTCATTATGCATGAGTGGCTTTGGCAAGGACCAACACAGAGAGTCCCGTTGGCTTATGTTCCTCTTCATAAAGAGTATACGAAGAATTATACTAAGTATACTGAGAAATCCGTTTGTGTTCAGTGTTTCTTATGTATTTATTCCCCTGTGTGTCCCTCTGTGACCCAGAAGACTCAGCCGTCTTTTGAAGATGAAATCATTTAAAATCTTTTCTCCCCACATTGCCTCACCGTTGATCAGTTTCTGCTATGTTTGAGATTTACTTTAATTCCCAGAGGAGATCCTCCACTGTGAAGAGGTGTGTGACAGTATGAGGTATAAAAATAAAGACTGATCAACTTGATCAGAAACGTATTGGCTTCTGTTGATGTGTGTTTTGTCATTACGTCACGAACAGTGATTCCGATGAGAGGCGGCGGTCAGGGTTTAGAATATTTTGAAACTGTAAATGACTCATCCACATCTGCGGACTTGCCATATGCCTAAAGCAAGAGCTTTCCTACATAAAGTATAATAAAAATATTGATGTGGACGTACAAAAGTGCACGCAAGCACTATGTCATAGGGAAGTGATTTGTCCTAATTTGATAAAGAGCAATATAAAAAATATAAAAAATAAGAACCTCCCAACAGATCATCAACAAACAATGAAACAGTGGGAGTAAACTAAGCGTGGCACTGTGTACCCAGACCAGACCAGACGAGCCAAATCCATCAGAAGCACGAGAGTGGCACTGTGTACCCAGACCAGACCAGACGAGCCAAATCCATCAGAAGCACGAGAGTGGCACTGTGTGTACCCAGACCAGACCAGACGAGCCAAATCCATCAGAAGCACGAGAGTGGCACTGTGTGTACCCAGACCAGACCAGACGAGCCAAATCCATCAGAAGCACGAGAGTGGCACTGTGTACCCAGACCAGACCAGACGAGCCGGATCCATCAGAAGCACGAGTGTGGCACTGTGTACCCAGACCAGACCAGACGAGCCGGATCCATCAGAAGCACGAGCGGGGCACTATGTGTACCCAGACCAGACCAGACGAGCCAAATCCATCAGAAGCACGAGCGTGGCACTATGTACCCAGACCAGACCAGACGAGCCAAATCCATCAGAAGCACGAGAGTGGCACTGTGTACCCAGACCAGACCAGACGAGCCGAATCCATCACAAGCGCGAGCGTGGCACTGTGTACTCAGACCAGACCAGACGAGCCGGATCCATCAGAAGCACGAGAGTGGCACTGTGTACCCAGACCAGACCAGACCAGACGAGCCGGATCCATCAGAAGCACGAGCGTGGCACTGTGTACCCAGACCAGACCAGACGAGCCGGATCCATCAGAAGCACGAGAGCGGCACTATGTACCCAGACCAGACCAGACGAGCCGGATCCATCAGAAGCACGAGCGTGGCACTGTGTACCCAGACCAGACCAGACGAGCCGAATCCGTCACAAGCACGAGCGTGGCACTGTGTACCCAGACCAGACCAGACCAGACGAGCCAAATCCATCAGAAGCACGAGCGTGGCACTGTGTACCCAGACCAGACCAGACGAGCTGAATCCATCAGAAGCACGAGCGTGGCACTGTGTACCCAGACCAGACCAGACGAGCTGAATCCATCAGAAGCAGGAGAGTGGCACTGTGTACCCAGACCAGACCAGACGAGCCAAATCCATCAGAAGCACGAGCGTGGCACTGTGTACCCAGACCAGACCAGACGAGCTGAATCCATCAGAAGCACGAGCGTGGCACTGTGTACCCAGACCAGACCAGACGAGCTGAATCCATCAGAAGCACGAGCGTGGCACTGTGTACCCAGACCAGACCAGACGAGCTGAATCCATCAGAAGCACGAGCGTGGCACTGTGTACCCAGACCAGACCAGACGAGCTGAATCCATCAGAAGCACGAGCGTGGCACTGTGTACCCAGACCAGACCAGACGAGCTGAATCCATCAGAAGCACGAGCGTGGCACTGTGTACTCAGACCAGACCAGACGAGCCGAATCCATCAAAAGCACGAGCATGGCACTGTGTACTCAGACCAGACCAGACGAGCCGGATCCATCACAAGCACGAGCGTGGCACTGTGTACCCAGACGAGCCGAGCCAAATCCATCACAAGCACGAGCGTGCCACTCTCTCCACGCTGAGCGCCGGCGTGTGCGCACGTGCGCACTTTTCGACGTGCGATTAGTTTTCCTCCCCAGACTTTGGCCTTCGGGCGTTTATCGGATGCAGACCGCCGGCGGACCGCAAGACTGCAGCCGCTCTGAGCGCCCCAGCTCTGGATCCCGTCTCCGAGTCCGCCGCTCAAACATTTTTGGCCACACGCGCCGTTCTCTGGGCCCCCGTTTTCCTGGAAGAACTCTCTCTCTCTCTCTCTCTCTCTCTCTCTCTCTGTCTCTCTCTCTCTCTCTCTCTCTTTCCCTGCACTGTGCTCATTCCCAACGTCAGGAATTTTGAAGGGGGGGGGGGGGGGGGGGAGGGGGCTTTGTGAAATCCATCTGTTTGTTTTGATGTTCGGGGAACCGGAGAAAATGAAAATGAAAATGTTTATGTGTCTTTTAAACATCTCCGCAAACGTGTTGCTTTTACTCCCTGTTAAGCTCGGCAACACTTAAAAATAAAATAAATAAATTAAAAAAAGAAGAAGAAAAAAAAAAAGTCATAATTCAAAATAAATATGAATATGGTCTGAATCACCACATTTAAAATAAGCAGGATGCCAAGTTGCTGAATAAAATAAAACACACACAATACAGACTATGTTTAATATATTTTATTACTGGATTCAAGAAGAAGTATGTGAATTTGATTATATTTGTTCAATTTAACAGTGCCTTCAATTCATTTCTGAATGACAAAGATAGTCAGAGCATGAACACATAAGATGTGAAACTGCAGTCCCTCCCTTGTTTTCTTTGATATGAAGCTCTATGTGGGCACAGTGTCGGTTATTATCAAGGACGTTTTGCCCAAATCCCAAAATAATAGGAAACAATGCAATTTGTTGATTGCCAGGAAATTTAACTGGGGCAATCACTCTTGCCAGATTTGATTAAAATGCTGTAGCTGGAAAAATGGGGTGGGGGTGGGAAGGGTGGGGGGTTTGGGGGGGGGGGGGGCATTCAAACCGGAGTTCTCCACTTTGAAGAACTCCAGACCACAAGTCCAAAAATTAACATGGAAAAGGGAACAAGTTAACAGATAGCAGATGGGCAGCCCCACAAGTCCAAGGGTGTTCTGTTTTGGAGAGGTAGTCTACTGCACCCCCCACCCCCCACCACCACCCTCCCACCCCCCCCCCCTCCCCAAACCCCCCAAAACCCTGCAATCAACTGGTGCTGAAAAGGGCCCGGGGAAAAACCTCCAACACACTGCAATCCTCTCAGTCAGCTGCACGGGGCCTGACGCACGTCAAACTGCTGTCCGTACTTCAGGGGGGGGGGGGGGGGGGAAGAAACAACAGATATTGCAAAACAGATCTTCCCGGCCCGGAAAATCGTATTCCAGGGCTAACGAACGTGGCGCGGCTAACGGCGTTCCATGTTTGGGCATCAGACGCACAGCAAAATAAATTTAGAGGCGCTGCCCCCCTCACCCACTTGGCACCCGAGGGGTGGGGGGGTGGGGGCGGGGGGGCGGGCGTAGGCCATTTGTTTTGTGTATTTTTATTCTTCTGTGTCTTAGGAGACCCGCCCCGGACAGGGGGGCTCACGAAATGACCTCACCGATCCCCGTTCCGGCTGGGCGAGTCCAGACAGCTCTGACTCAGGGCCTGTGCCGCTCTGGTACAGCGGGCACAGGGCTGTTGCTAAGCGCACAGCGGGCACGAGGCTGTTGCTAAGGGTACAGTGGGCGTGGGGCTGTTGCTAAGCGTGCTGCTCTGGTACAGCGGGCGTGGGGCTGTTGCTAAGCAAACAGCGGGCGTGGGGCTGTTGCTAAGCAAACAGTGGGCGTGGGGCTGTTGCTAAGCGGGCTGCTCTGATGCAACAGGCACGGGGCTGGACCCATTGTGAATTTTGTGATGCGAATTTTAAAGAGCAGAAGAGCCGATTCAGATTTCCTACCACACGGCAGTTGTACATCAAAACATTTTTTTTTTGACACTCTCTTTGAATCATGTCTGTGTCTGCGTAACATTTGAACATTTCAGAAACACTTCGCGTGGCCTTCCGACAGCGTTGGGTGCAGCGCTTATTGGAGACACTAGTTTTTTTTTTAAACATGGCAGACCGGATAGCGGGACAGGGGAACTGGGGCGACTCGCGGAACACAAACTCATTTCCAGCTCCATCGGATCTGATAATCGGAGAGGAGTGGAACGCCGTGCGCTCCGAACATTCCTCCGCACGGTAACGTTCTGACCGCCTCGGCCAAAGCAAACAGCGGAACGGGACTGCGGGTAATTAACGGGACCGGCTGGGCTGGAAGCGCTCGCGGCGCACAGAGCGCTAATGGTTTAGCGTCGGGCTGCCCTCCAGACATGTGTTTTTAAAAACCAGGCAAGCCAGACGCACGCAGGTCAAAAACTACACTGGACCCCCTTTTTTCTCCAGAATCCTGAATAATATACTTATTTTTCATGATGTTTTTTCTCATTTATTAATTATCCTCCCTGCCAAGAGAAACTGAAAATATGAAGTAAGAATTTATAATTTAAAAAAAGGGCAATTTGTTTTTGCTTTGATATTTCAGGCTAAAAGTTAAAAGCAAAGCACCCCAGTGATCATTACATTATGCATAATTACAGAGCCATATCTTTGTCAGTTATTTAACCAGTCTGCAGATCCAGTGGTATGCTGTCAGATATTGAGAGGGAATGAATCATAACTATTAGTTTAACAGACATCTTTATGCAGGTCTGTGTTTTAACATATTAGTCCTTCACACGGCTGGCTGTTTACTGAGGCAGTGAAGGCTAAGTAAATGGTAAATGGACTGCATTTATATAGCGCTTTTATCCAAAGCGCTTTACAATTGATGCCTCTCATTCGCCAGAGCAGTTAGGGGTTAGGGGTTAGGTGTCTTGCTCAAGGACACTCCGACATGCCCAGGGCGGGGTTTGAACCGGCAACCCTCCGACTGCCAGACAATCGGTCTTACCTCCTGAGCTATGTTGCCCCTATATTCCTACCCTTAAGTAAGTACCTTACTTAAGGGTAGGAATACAATGTGGAGAGCTCTTAAAGAGCCCCAAAAAAGGCCGGTGCTCATTAACTCCATCAGCCGTCTGGCAGGAGCGCGTTTCCATACGCGGACAGGCGATGCTATTGCCCTCCTGCTACTCTCTCCAGGAGAAAGCACAGCACTGACTTTTTTTTAACAAACAGTTCGAATGCAAGGTTTCCTGGGTCAGCGAGTGTTATTACTCTCTCTCGCTTATCCGTCCGTCTTGCTCTGTAGCCGGAGCGTCGCGGCAAGGGAACGACGAAAGCCAGGCGAGTGGCGTGGAGAGAAGGTAAACGGCGTCTACTCTCCGCACACAGCAGCATCTCCTCAGACAGCAGGGCCGGCGTTTCCCAAAAAAAAAACGCACGAGCAAAACGCAGACCCCCCCCCCCTCTGCCTTTCAAGTCCGTACCCTCAGAAACCCTGCCAAAAAGGGAGGGGGGGGGGGTGACATGTCCCTGGGGCGGAAGACTGAGTTCCCGTCAGGTGTGGTTCGCATTCCACAGTCACTCTTTTTTGGGGGGTGGGGGGTGGCGTGGGTGTCTGAAGGTTAGTACTGAGGGTTTGTTTTTTTTGTTTTTTGGGAAGAGGGGGGGGCAAGGGGGGTACTTACATCAGGCAGATACTGATTTCTCACATCTTTATCACAGAGCCTGTCTCATCCTCGTTTTGGCCGGCGATCACAATGACCCCCCCCCTCCTTTTTTTCCCCTTAGCCGCAGCAGAAAGTGATTGATTTCCTCCCCAGGAGGGACAGGGGGCTTGCCAGCGGTCATTATGGGAGGGGGGGGGGGGGGGATGGGTGTTTATGAGCACTCCCCCCCCCCCCCCAATCTTTACACCTGTACCCCTGAACAGCAGCTGAAACACTATCCCATCCCCACAGGCCTCCCATTCAAACTACCTCCATACAGAATTCCTACACATCCCATTGGAAACAGCCATGCAGCACACAGGTTTAAAAAAAACTGGTGTAGTGATGAACTGCCAGTCATTGCTGTTTTTATTTATTTATGCATACAAAGGAAAAAAAGTTCATAACCAAAAGAGGTACTGCAGATGTGGTGCCAGTGCATTAGTCAGCGGGACAGAAAGGAGAAGCCCAAAGCTTAAAATTATCATTAAAAAATAACACGGTGGACCTAAGGTCACCCCCGCGTGAAACATGAACCCCTGCCTGAGACC
Source organism: Anguilla anguilla (assembly GCF_013347855.1). Taxonomy (NCBI): domain Eukaryota; kingdom Metazoa; phylum Chordata; class Actinopteri; order Anguilliformes; family Anguillidae; genus Anguilla; species Anguilla anguilla. The sequence goes on along the minus strand of NC_049206.1, from coordinate 58,243,411 downwards.
GTGTACCAGAGACGGTCGTAAAGCGTACAGTGGAAACGCTGGGTTTGACTCCCCTCCCAGTTCGGACTGCGCGGACGCTCATAACATAACCGTGAATAAACAACGGTTTACACTTCCCCAGGGATCCGTGCGAGAGGGTCGCTCTGTAGTCTTACTTTCGCTCCAACCAACTGGCTTAGTGTAACTGGCCCCGATTAATACGCTTGCTGCGTCCCTTTACACTACATTTCCCACAAGGCACTGCAGTAAAATAATGCTGTAAAATGATCGTGCCAACGTCACTGCACGTCCACAGTCCTCGGTTGAGATAATATAATTTTATCGGAAAAGGCTGAACACAACTCTCACATAATTCTGTTTATGAATTCGTTCACGAGTGAAGACATCTGAGACCCCCAAAGTCCACCCAAAACACCCTTCACCTCCTGTTCCTCAACACCCCATAATATTTATTCTCCGTCTTAATGGCTCCCTGCTGTACTGGAATTTTAGCACGGACCACTCAGTACTGATGGTAAATTTGTTCCATAAGGAGATTAACAGGTGTTACCGTACACTGTGTACAACGGGGAAGAGGCAAGAGGAAGACCTACCCTCGATCCCATTGGCTGATTGGATCCTCCACACAGCCGCCAATGTTCATTGTGTTGGCAGCCCACGAGCAGAATAATTATGCACCCAAACTAATTGCTCTACTTCTCGGCCCCATACAATCGCTAAATTAGTTTTTGAATTATTGATGGATGCATTTCCTTAATAGACAATGTTGTAAGAAGGGGGCCATTTCCTGCGTGGCAGAAATTGGCAGAGATGGAAATTTGATTGGATTTTTTTCTTCCGCTGTTTTTTTTGTCTTTAGCCAGTTCTGTGATCTGCGTGTCCTAATTATCGAAAGCGTATTCGCTGTAGTCCGCATCACTCCTAATGCAGTTTATTCTGCCATAATCTGGGCTTCACTGAAATAAGAAACTAAAAACAGACTATGGGCAGGTCATGTCTACAGAGAAAGCCCTGAATTCCAAGATATTAATTCACAGATATAGATCAATAAAAAATATTTTAAAAAGTGGAACATTCAAAACAAATCTGCCTGATGAAAACCCAACAGTGGTGACCCGTTTCGCTCATTTTTCGGGACTCCACCTCCATTCCAAAATGTTTTTTTCTCCCCCACCCCACTGGCGCGTTTGTTTTTCCTCCGTCTTCCCCCCGCGCTCTTGTCATTAGCAACGAAAACATTGCAGACATTTTTTCTTTAATTCCTCCCAGCTCAACAACAACGTCGGGATTCTTGGAAAGGAGCGAGAGGGGGGTGTAGGGGAGGAGGGGGGCGCGGGTGGGGTGGCGGGGTTTGACTAGACGAGGGAGCAGGAATCCCGGGGGCCCCCCCCATCCCGCAAGAATTCCCGACTCCCGCGAGCGGACGAGCGAGCCCCCCCCCCCAGAGGATTACAGCTGAAATCATTGGCTCATAAGCGCAGTAATGCTGGTTCTGGACGGGGGACAGCACCAGGCCCCGCTGGCTGGCTGGCTGGCTGGCTGGACGGGCCGGGGTGGGGTGGGGATGCTGCTGACGCTCAGGCATACCAGAGAGCTGGGGTCACGACGCCCCCCCCCGCACAAGCAGGGCGAGAGGAGCAGCCCCCAGTCCCGCCCGGGGGTTCCCCGAATAAAGCCCAGATTGGCCCCATAAGCCCGGGGCTCAGCAGGCAGGCAGGTGTTCCCCGCGATTCCTCCCATTCTTCCTTATTTTCACAGCACATTTCCTTAATTTAGGGCTTAGTTACGCTGGATAGGGGTTTTTTTTTTTCCCCCGCAGTTTTTTTTTGCTTTAACTTTCAATAACAAATTAAAGCAAAGTGTTAAATTCTTTTACCCCATGCATACCAAAATTCTCACAAAGAATAAAATGAATGCTTTTCTATGGTGTCCTACTTGGGGAGAAATTTCAATTGTATTCAGGCCTTTGTGTCAGTAAACAAAAATAAGCAAAAATAACTCTTCTATAAAAGCCTATTCTCACTGAAAGAAAGTGATGGCTGAGGAGCAAAGATCTAATAATCCTAGCAAAGATGTAAAGATGCAAAGATGAATCTAATTTGGTCATACAATCAAGCCACATAATGGCTATACTGCAATTTAGCATAACGTCAAAATGCAGCGTTTGGTTATCGTGATTCATTTAAACGTATGTACATCACGCCATGTCAATCTTGTATTCACATCAGCCAGCATTTAGCCAATAAACTGCAAGCACACGTTAATCTCTATGAATTAGCATAATGTGCAGTTTAGGACAAGATGGAAGAATACAGGGAAATGTTTTTTTTCCCCACAAATATTTCTACAGAGACGTTTAATGTGGACGTAAAAAATATTTGCAATGTGCTGAAAATTTGATTACTCATACTCGTTTGTTGGATTTGGCACACGAGATTCCTGTGATTTTTAGCCAGTGTTTTATTTTTAAAGTATTTGTGGGAATAGTTTTCCACACACTGGACGCGGTGTGATCGTTGCCAAAGTGTCCATTTTGCAGTGAGAACTGAGATTTTTCTTCAGCCGTGAGACAGATCCATTATTTCTAGAAATAAATAATTAAAAAAACATTCCGTAAATATTCTGCTCAAAATCATTCATCGCCAGCAATTAGGAATCCGTTTCACTGCTTTAGTTTAAGAACAGGCCAGACAGGAGTCTGACTTGCAGTCAAACTGACGTAAAAATTGCACATTATTTTTAAAATATCAACTTGTTTCTAGAACATAAAACCAGACTGGTTATGACTACACACAAAGTTGAGCCAGACCGTAATGATTGACAGTCACTTCTGTAAAATACAAAAATAAAGATTATAGATAAAACTGCAATTATAGCTTGAAAATCCATGCAAGTTCAGGTCAGTAAATGAATAGCATTATTCATATACCCTACCCTAAGTGTTTTGGATTTACCAAGCCTTCCAATGGGCAAGGGGCTGTCACATTTCTTTATTGAATTACACAGTTCCTGATCTTTCACAGTTCCTCAATTGCTTAAACTCCCAGCAACAGGGAAGTGAAAATGTATGTGAATGAAGTAATGCTAAAATAAGATTAATCAGGAAGCAATCCTCATATAGGCTACTTTTTGCAAATTTTTGAAAGGCTTTTCATAAGACTGGTAGTCAGCGGTAGTAAATATTTTTGTTTTGTAAGGGTGTATATTTTAGGCCACATGTTTGTTTCATAAAATGTATTATTACAAAAACTTGTTAATTCTTCATTAAAACTGTTTAAGAAAAATTCAACCTCATGTTTGACAGCACAGCTTATTGGGCCACGTCTGAATGCAGAATTACAGGATACAAAATGGCGGCTGCTTTCTCACATTGATGATTTGTATAACATGTGCGATTGCCTCAGACCGTACGCACCCCCTGTGGATTCTCACTGGAGTCGACTAAGCGATTTTTAAAATCACACGGTCCGCTCAAGAAAAATAAACACAAATAAAATCGCTGTGTGAAGCCAGTCGCTGTACGAAGCAGAGGGATTCTGGGAAACGGTGTCGTTTTTTTGCTTTTCATCCCGGTCCAGCGCTCTGTAGGGAACTACGTCAACTTCCTGCGCCAAGGCCTGGAGTAACCGCGGCGGTTCCAAGATAATAAACATTACCCGCGTAAAAAAAAAGGCTTCAAATATCCTCCTCAAATGGTATCTCTGCGGACGCAGAATCCGACTTCGAGGTGTCTGTCCAGTTCTGTAGGCCGCTCCTATACCTTAAGGCCTGTCAATCAACGTGGATTTCAGTTGAGCCGTGCAGACCCGAAATTATGAACACGACTGACACTGAGCAGCTTTTCCAAGGCCCTCCCCCTTTCTTTTCTTTTTTTTTTATTATTATTTTTTTTTCTTTCCTCCCCCCAGACAGTCTGGTGATTTCAGAGACCTTTTTTTATGGTGTAATGTATCCCGGTCTATTGCAGGAGCCCAGGGAAATCCATTATGCCGGGCAAGTTGGCAGAGGCTCGGTTGGCCTTCCTGTGCGTTTTTGGAGGCATGTACTGGCGTATTTTTTTTTTTTTTTTACAAACCTGGAAGCCTGCGGCGGGGCCTGGCGGATTCCAGCGCAGTCTGGCCCGAATGGCGGTAACCCGAACATCGGCGGCGAGGTGAGTAGGCGGGCGGACGGACGGCGGGTTACGTCACGTCTGGGGTTCAGGCGAGGGTCAGGCCCGGGCACGGCGGCGGCGGCGGCGGCGGCGGCGGCGTTGGCGGTGTTGGCGGCGGCTCCAGGACCGGCAGGGCAGCGTTCCCACGCCACGCCACGCCAGACTTCCTGCCACCTGAGACGCCGTCGCGAGCTCGCGCGTCTGCCTTCCCTGGCTGCGGGGCCGTCCGGTAGGCCCTCCAGCACCTGCCCCCCGCCCCCCAGCCCCCTGGCCCCGCCCCCGTCCGAAAATTCCAGCTGAAACGAGGTGCGCCCCATCATCGCCCACGCGGTGCTGTTAGAGAGCCAGGGCCCGGCCCGGGACGATGTCCGAGCGCTTCCGTTGGGCCTGTCAGACGACGTTACCACGCTACGCTATTAAAAACACATTCGCGCATAAACGTGAGCTGTTTATTTCTACAGTCCTGCACTACGGTACCCTGCTTCCTACTGGCCTGGTGCCATTTGGGGCCCCACTTTAACCCTACGATAGATACGCTTCGATTATTGATTCTTTCTTTTCCTCCTCCACCACCGGCTCGAGGCGTCTCATTTCCCTCTCAAAGAACCACTCAGGTTCGTGTGGGCGCAACAGCCCGAATGCGTGTAGCGGTATCGGAGGTGGCGATAACAGCGAGCGCGTCCGAGACACGACAGGGCACGGGTACACGGTGGCGAAAGTGGCCCACCTGAAGGCGATACCTGGGCGTGTTTACTAATCCACACCTTCAGCGCCACCCTACACATCAAGACGGGATGTGGAACTGCCTGAGCCAATCACACACTGCAGAAAGAGGGAGGTGAGTGTGGTCAAGTCCTGACCTCCGACCCCTTTCTTTTCATTTTACGCCCCCCTCCCCCCCCGCTCCGCCCTTCTTCACCGTCCATCGCTCACGCGTTGAGCCACCTGTCGTTTTATTATGATTTTGGATTTAGATATTTCACACATTTTTGGAATATTTCACATACATTTCCCAACTATGCCACGTTCACACTGAGATATTTTGAACTTAAACAACGTGTGCGATTGCACGAGGTGCGAGGCCAGTGCATCTCCTCCCATATCCAACAAACAGGAGATGTCACGATAACACATCTCTCAGAATCTTTCCCCCCCAACATTTCAGCGTTTCGACGGAACAACAAATGCCAGTTGTCAGGCTTTATATTCACTTTATATCCTTATCTTCTGCACCAATATAAGGAGGCGCATTTTACTTCTCACCCCGACCCACATAACAAAACTCTGCGGTAACTCACAGCCTAAGTCCTCGGCTGAAAAACAAAACTGTTTGTGTGAAGCAAGGCTAACCGCCGATAGCCGCGTGAGATGTATGTGAGATCAATTAGCTACAGTGGGGGGGGGGGGGGGGGGAGGGAGGGGGGCCTGCAGCCTTGGCAGAGGGGGGGACCGGCGATTTATTAAACACGTCTTAAAATTCCAATCAACATTACGTCCAATTACTGGGAGTCAGGGCGCAGCTGCTGGGGGGGGGGGGGGGGCAGCCCTGAACTTTCGACGAAAGAGACAGAGTAGCGCCTAAATCCGAAACGGGGAGGGGATTTTCGGGGCCCGGGGTGGGGGGGGGGGGGGTAGGCTGCAATAAA